>NW_026264171.1:10194-12870 GCF_000817695.3 Arachis duranensis
AGCAAACCAAGATGAACTCGAAAGCCAATTGAATAAAAGAATTTTCAATTCAGAAAATTCAATTGGCAAAAGAAGTTACTTAAAAAGAAAGATGAACTCAAAAGCCAATTGAATAAAAGAATTTTCAATTCAAAAAATTCAATTGGCAAAAGAAGTTACGTGAAAAAAAAGAGAAAAAGGGAACGTGACTAATTCCAACCTCTTCGTGAAATAGGATGGACAATGACATCTGTGCCGACTTACAATCTCGGAAAAATCCATGATACCCACTCATGAAATGGAGCAGTCAAACTCAAAAGCCAATTGAATAAAAGAATTTTCAATTCAGAAAATTTAATTGGCAAAAGAAGTTACGTATAAAAAAAGAAGGGGAGAAAAGGGAACGTGACTAATCCCAACCTCTTCGTGAAATGGGATGGACAATGACATCTGTGCCGACTTACAATCTCGGAAAAGTTCATGATACCCACTCATGGAATGGAGCAGTTGCATGTTCCAAATTCACAGGTTTTATAAATAAATAAAATATCCCATATTAGTCAGTAATTGAAGAAAGAAGGGAAAACGTTGTTGATAAAAACAATGAAACCTCTCTTTTCAACTTATGCCAAAAAGTGCAGCATCAATCCATTTGAATGCAACCCAATCCGACAATGAAGTGATGAATCCAGTTTTCTCTTCATTGGATTCACATATCAATTACAACAGAGCAGTGAATAACACGAAAAATTCACATGGTACATCTTTCGTTGGTTGCTCACAAATTACATCACTGCCAATGAATATGGAAAGAAATATTCCTGCGGTAGAATTTGATGTTGTTTGCACACCAATAAAGATGGATGTCTTCCAGGAAGAAAACTGGAATCCGATCCAAAGAAAAAAGAAAGTCGGAGTGACAAAGGCCCAGTCTTCATTGGAGGAAATGATGGTCAGACTTTTCTTCAAAGGTCAGATGAGCCGGGAGCTCACAAAGAAAATCTGACCTCTTTTAGAGAGCTCACGAATAAAAGTCCGACCTCTTTTAAAGGTCAGACTTTACAATAAAGTCGGATGAGTTGGGAGCTCACCAAAGAAAATCCGACCTCTTTTAGAGAGCCCATGAAGAAAAGTCCACCTCTTTTTAAAGGCCAGACTTTACAACAAGGTCGGATGAGTTGGGAGCTCACCAAAGAAAATCTGACCTCTTTTAGAGAGCTCAAGAAGAAAAGTCCGACCTCTTTTAAAGGTCAGACTTTACAACAAGGTCGGATGAGCTGGAGCTCACAAAAAAAATCCGACCTCTTTTAGTCCCACGAAGAAAGTCCGACCTCTTTTAAAGGTTAGACTCTACAATGAGGTCTAAAACCTCATTGCTCAGAAGAATCCGACCTCTTTAGATCCGACAAGGAAAAATCCGACCTCGTTTTGGAGTCTGTAAAAAATCCGACCTCTTTCACGATCAACTCTACAATGAGGTCAAAAACCTCGAAGAATCTCAGAAAGAGATTCTGACTTCTTTTAAAGATCAGGGTCTACAATGAGGTCGAAAACCTCCAAGGTTAGAAAGAAATTCCGACCTCTTTCCAAGCTTAGAAAGAAAAATCTGATCTCTTCTAAAAATCCAAGCTTATGAAGATAATTTGACCTCCTCTGAGGATTCAAGTTTACAAATAAAAATCCGACTTCCTTTAAGAGCTTACAAAGAAAAGTCCGACTTCTTTCTTGAGGTACAACTTCGAGAACCAGATCCCAAGCATAAATGGCCATGAGAAGGTCATACGAAGAAATTTCTCAACTGACAACCTCGTCTTGATCCAAAATGACATCGGGCCAAAAGCGGACGAAGAAAAGCCAACACCAAAATGAAAAGATCCAACAAAGTCACTTAAGACTTGAAAAAGAACTACTACAACATACTCAACTTACTCGAAAACAATCTACCTAGATTGTGCCATGTTTACAACAAAAGGGATACTACAGCTAGAAAGCGCACCTTACTCCTTAATGCACACTTTTTCTGACTTGAAGTGATGAGATCCAAAGTGGCGCAAGAAGTTATAAATGCAAATCGTGGTCCGACCTCATTAAGCCACTTGTACTAAATCAAACTGGCAAGGGGCAAAGCCTAAAACGAATTGCACAAATAACTTAAGGACAACGTGATCATAATCAAACATCAACACGAAGAGGATGTAAACCCGACGTCACAACAATTTGTTTAAAACAAATTGAGAAAGGATGGCGATTTATAAGAATGCCTCCTCAAGCCAAGAGATAAGTATCCAACCTTACTAAGTTGACACAACAAGTATAAAACAAGTTATCCGACCTCCCAAAAAGAGAGTCCAAAATAACTTGTAAAAGTCACATAGCAACAAATAGTAAGATTCAAGAATGGCATGACTGAATACTCGAGTCCGACTTTATAAAGCTCGACCTCGAGTAGGGGCACTGGCTTATCATGAAAGCTAAGTCCAAAATTATTAAAAACTAAAGACAACATTCTACAATGATGCTAGAGCACGAAAGAAGAACGTGACCCCCTTCCAGAAACCTGAGAGCAAACTCAGATAAGGAAAGAGCTCTTGAGACAAAGGATGGCTACGAGATTCACCGCAAAAGACCTCATCTTGATAAGAAAAAATATCAGGCTACTGAGTTCGGGCGAATGAAAGCTGACAACAAAAAGGATAG
>NW_026264172.1:0-2966 GCF_000817695.3 Arachis duranensis
TCCTAGAAAACCGTAGAAAATCCTAGAAAATCCTAGAAAACTCCTAGAAAAACCTAGAAAATCCAAGAATACCCTCAGAAATCCCTAGAAAACCCTAAAAACCCTCGAAACCCTAAAAAACCCTCGACAACCCTAAAAAACCCTAGAAAAGCATAAAACCCTAGAAAACTCTAGAAAACTCCTAGAAAACCCTCAGAAACCCTAGAAAATCTTTGAAAACCCTTGAAAAACCTAGAAAACCCTAGAAAACACTAGAAAAACCCTAGAAAACCTTAGAAAATCCTAGAAAAACCCTCGAAAACCATAGAAAACCCTAAAAAGCTCTCGAAAACACAAGAAAAACCCTAGAAAACCTTAGAAAATCTTAGAAAAACCTTTGAAAACCATAAAAACTCTCGAAAATTCTAGAAAACACTAGAAAAACCCTCGAAAACCCCTCGAAACCCTAAAAAACCCTCGACAACCCTAAAAACCCTAGAAAAACCTAGAAAATCCTAGAAAAACCCTCGAAAACCATAGAAAACCCTAAAAACCCTAGAAACCCCTAGAAAACCTTAAAAAACCCTAAAAAACACAAGAAAAACCCTAAAAAACCCTAGAAAATCTTAGAAAAACCTTTGAAAACCATAAAAACCCTCGAAAACCCTAGAAAACCCTAGAAAAACCCTCGAAAACCCTAGAAAATCTTAGAAAAGCGTAGAAAACCATAGAAAACCCTAGAAAACTCCTAGAAAAACCTAGAAAATCCAAGAATACCCTCAGAAATCCCTAGAAAACCCTAAAAAACTCAATAAAACCCTAAAAAACCCAAGAAAATCCTAGAAAAACCCTAGAAAATCCTAGAAAAGCATAGAAAAATTCTCGAAAACCTTTGAAAACCATAAAAACTCTCGAAAATTCTAGAAAACACTAGAAAAACCCTCGAAAACCCCTCGAAACCCTAAAAAACCCTAAAAAGCTCTCGAAAATCCTAGAAAAACCTAGAAAATCCTAGAAAAACCCTCGAAAACTCCTAGAAAACCCTCGACAACCCTAAAAACCCTAGAAAAACCCTAGAAAATCTTAGAAAAGCGTAGAAAACCATAGAAAACCCTAGAAAACTCCTAGAAAAACCCTAGAAAACCTTAGAAAATCCTAGAAAAACCCTCGAAAACCATAGAAAACCCTAAAAAGCTCTCGAAAATCCTAGAAAATACTAGAAAAACCCTAAAAACCCTCGAAACCCTAAAAAACCCTCGACAACCCTAAAAACCCTAGAAAAACCTAGAAAATCCTATAAATCCATAGAAAACCCTAGAAAACCCTAGAAAATCCTAGAAAAACCCTAGAAAATCTTAGAAAAGCGTAGAAAACCATAGAAAACCCTAGAAAACTCCTAGAAAAACCTAGAAAATCCAAGAATACCCTCAGAAATCCCTAGAAAACCCTAGAAAACTCAATAAAACCCTAAAAAACCCAAGAAAACCCTAGAAAACCCTAGAAAAACCCTAGAAAATCTTAGAAAAGCGTAGAAAAACCCTAGAAAAGTGCAGAAAAACCCTAGAAAACCTTAGAAAATCCTAGAAAAAACCTCGAAAACCATAAAACCCTAAAAAACTCTCGAAAACTCTAGAAAAACCCTCAAAAACCCTAGAAAATCTTAGAAAAACCCTAAAAAACCTAGGAAACCCTAGAAAACCCTCAGAAACCCTAGAAAACCCTAGAAAAATCCTAAAAACCCTAGAAAACCCTAGAAAACCTTAAAAAACCCTAGAAAACACAAGAAAAACCCTAGAAAACCTTAGAAAAAAACCTTAGAAACTCCTAGAAAATCATAGAAAACCCTAGAAAACCCTAGAAAACCCTAAAAAACACTAGAAAAACCTAGAAAAACCCTAGAAAACCTTAGAAAATCCTAGAAAAACCCATGAAAACCATAGAAAACCATAAAAAACCCTCGAAAACCCTAGAAAATACCAGAAAATCCCTAAAAACCCTAGAAAAACCCTCAAAAGCCCTAAAAAATCCTAGAAAACCCTAGAAAAACCCTAAAAAACCTTTGAAAACCCTAGAAAAACCTTCGAAAACCATAAAAAACTCTCGAAAACCCTAGAAAAACCTAAAAAACCCACGAAAGCGCTAGAAAATCTGAGAAAACCCTAGAAAACCCTAGCAAATCCTAGAAAACCCTCGAAAACCATAGAAAATCCTAAAAAAACCCTTGAATACCCTAGAAAATTCTAGAAAACCCATAAAAAACCCTCGAAAACCCTAGAAAAACCCTAGAAAGTCCTAGAAAAACCCTCAAAAACCCTAGAAGATCCTAGAAAACCCTAGAAAAACCCAGAAAACCCTAGAAAAACCTTAGAAAATCCTAGAAAAGCATAGAAAATCATAGAAAAACCCTAGAAAACCCTAGAAAACCCTAGAAAAACCCTAGAAAATCCTAGAAAAGCATAGAAAACCCCTAGAAAACCTTAGAAAATCATAGAAAAACCCTCAAAAACCATAGAAAATCCTAAAAAACCTTCGAAAACCCTAGAAAAACCCTCAAAAACTCTAGAAAATCCTAAAAACCCTAGAAAAACCCTAAAAAACCGAAGAAAATCCTAGAAAATCCTAGAAAACCCTAGAAAATCCTAGAAAAATTCTCGAAAACCATAGAAAACCCTAAAAAACTCTTGAAAACCCTAAGAACACCATAGAAAACCCTATAAATCCATAGAAAACCCTAGAAAACCCTAGAAAAACCCTAGAAAAGCGTAGAAAACTCTAGAAAACTCCTAGAAAACCCTCAGAAAATCCCTAGAAAACCCTTAAAAACCCAAAAAAATCTTTGAAAACCCTTGAAAATCCTAGAAAACCAAAGAAAACACTAGAAAAACCCTAGAAAACCTTAGAAAATCCTAGAAAAACCCTCGAAAACCATAGAAAACCCTAAAAAGCTCTCGAAAATCCTAGAAAATACTAGAAAAACCCTAAAAAAC
>NW_026264172.1:3314-5089 GCF_000817695.3 Arachis duranensis
AAAAACCTAGGAAACCCTAGAAAACCCTCAGAAACCCTAGAAAACCCTAGAAAAATCCTAAAAACCCTAGAAACCCCTAGAAAACCTTAAAAAACCCTAGAAAACACAAGAAAAACCCTAGAAAACCTTAGAAAATCTTAGAAAAACCTTTGAAAACCATAAAAACTCTCGAAAATTCTAGAAAACACTAGAAAAACCCTCGAAAACCCTAGTAAATCTTAGAAAACCCTAAAAAATCCTTGAATTCCCTAGAAAATACTAGAAAAATCATAAAAAACCCTCGAAAACCCTAGAAAAACCCTAGAAAATCCTTGAAAATCCTAGAAAAACCCTCAAAAGTCCTAAAAAATCCTAGAAAACCGTAGAAAAACCCTAAAAAACCTAGAAAATCCTAGAAAACCCCTAGAAAATCCTAAAAAAGCATAGAAAACCCTAGAAAAACCTAAAAAACCCTAGAAAACCCTAGAAAATCCTAGAAAAGCATAGAAAAACCCTAGAAAACCTTAGAGAATCCTAGAAAAACCTTGAAAACCATAGAAAATCCTAAAAAATCTCGAAAACCCTAGAAAACCCCTAAAAACCCTAGAAAATTCTAGAAAACCCTAGAAAAACCTAGGAAACCGTAGAAAACCCTACAAAAACCCTAGAAACTCCTAGAAAATCCTAGAAAACCCTAGAAAACCCTAAAAAACCCTAGAAAACCCTAGAAAAACCCTAGAAAACCTTAGAAAATCCTAGAAAAACCAATGAAAACCATAGAAAACCATAAAAACTCGCGAAAATCCTAGAAAATACCAGAAAAACCCTAAAAACCCTAGAAAACCCTAGAAAACCCTAAAAAACCCTAGAAAACCCTAGAAAAACCCTAGAAAACCTTTGAAAATCCTAGAAAAACCTTCGAAAACCATAAAAACTCGCGAAAATCCTAGAAAATACCAGAAAAACCCTAAAAACCCTAGAAAACCCTAAAAAACCTTAAAAACCCTAGAAAACCCTAGAAAATCCTAGAAAACCCTAGAAAAACCCTCGAAAGCCCTAGAAAATCTGAGAAAACCCTAGAAAACCCTAGCAAATCCTAGAAAACCCTCGAAAACCATAGAAAATTCTAAAAAACCCTTGAATACCCTAGAAAATACTAGAAAACCCATAAAAAACCCTCGAAAACCCTAGAAAAACCCTCAAAAGCCCTAGAAAAACCCTCAAAAACCCTAGAAGATCCTAGAAAACCCTAGAAAAACCCAGAAAACCCTAGAAAATCCTAGAAAAGCATAGAAAACCCTAAAAAACCCTAGAAAACCCTAGAAAAACCCTAGAAAAACCCTAGAAAATCCTAGAAAAGCATAGAAAAACCCTAGAAAACCTTAGAAAATCATAGAAAAACCCTCAAAAACCATAGAAAATCCTAGAAAAACCCTCGAAAACCCTAGAAAAACCCTCAAAAGCTCTCGAAAATCCTAAAAACCCTAGAAAAACCCTAAAAACCCTCGAAACCCTAAAAAACCCTCGACAACCCTAAAAAACCCTAGAAAAATCTAGAAAATCCTAGAAAAACCCTCGAAAACCCTAGAAAACCCTAGAAAATCCTAGAAAAACCCTAGAAAATCTTAGAAAAGCGTAGAAAACCATAGAAAATCCTAGAAAACTCCAAGAAAAACCTAGAAAATCCAAGAATACCCTCAGAAATCCCTAGAAAACCCTAGAAAACTCAATAAAACCCTAAAAAACCCAAGAAAACCCTAGAAAACCCTAGAAAAACCCTAGAAAATCCTAGAAAA
>NW_026264172.1:5880-12853 GCF_000817695.3 Arachis duranensis
AAAAACCCTAAAAAATCCTTAAAACCCCTAGAAAACCCTTGAAAACCCTAGAAAATCCTATAATACCCTAAAAAACCTAAAAACCCCTAGAAAACCCTAGAAAACACTAGAAAATCCTAAAAACCCTAGAATACCGTAAAAACCCTAAAAAATCCTAGAAAACCCTAAAAACCCTTGAAAATCCTAAAAAACCTTAAAAATCCTAGAAAACTGTAAAAACCTCAGAAAACCCTAATAAACCCTTGAAAACGCTAAAAAACCCTAGAAAACCCTAGAAAATCCAAAAAAACCATATAAAACCCTAAAAAACACCTAAAACGCCTAGAAAACCATAGAAAATCCTAAAACCCTAGAAAACCCTAAAAACTCTAGAAAACCCTAGAAAAACCTAAAAAACCCTAGAAAACCCTAGAAAATCCTAGAAAAGCATAGAAAAACCCTAGAAAACCTTAGAGAATCCTAGAAAAACCTTGAAAACCATAGAAAATCCTAAAAAATCTCGAAAACCCTAGAAAAACCCTAAAAACCCTAGAAAATTCTAGAAAACCCTAGAAAAACCTAGGAAACCCTAGAAAACCCTACAAAAACCCTAGAAACTCCTAGAAAATCATAGAAAACCCTAGAAAACCCTAGAAAACCCTAAAAAACCCTAGAAAACCCTAGAAAAACCCTAGAAAACCTTAGAAAATCCTAGAAAAACCCATGAAAACCATAGAAAACCATAAAAAACTCGCGAAAATCCTAGAAAATACCAGAAAAACCCTAAAAACCCTAGAAAACCCTAAAAACCTTAAAAACCCTAGAAAACCCTAGAAAAACCCTTGAAAACCTTTGAAAATCCTAGAAAAACCTTCGAAAACCATAAAAAAACTCTTGAAAATTCTAGAAAATACTAGAAAAACCCTAAAAACCCTCGAAAACACATGGAAAAACCTAGAAAAACCTAGAAAATCCTAGAAAACCCTAGAAAAACCCTCGAAAGCGCTAGAAAATCTGAGAAAACCCTAGAAAACCCTAGCAAATCCTAGAAAACCCTCGAAAACCATAGAAAATCCTAAAAAAACCCTTGAATACCCTAGAAAATTCTAGAAAACCCATAAAAAACCCTCGAAAACCCTAGAAAAAACCCTAGAAAGTCCTAGAAAAACCCTCAAAAACCCTAGAAGATCCTAGAAAACCCTAGAAAAACCTAGAAAACCCTAGAAAAACCTTAGAAAATCCTAGAAAAGCATAGAAAACCCTAAAAAACCCTAGAAAACCCTAGAAAACCCTAGAAAAACCCTAGAAAATCCTAGAAAAGCATAGAAAACCCCTAGAAAACCTTAGAAAATCATAGAAAAACCCTCAAAAACCATAGAAAATCCTAAAAAACTCTCGAAAACCCTAGAAAAACCCTCAAAAACTCTAGAAAATCCTAAAAACCCTAGAAAAACCCTAAAAAACCGAAGAAAATCCTAGAAAATCCTAGAAAACCCTAGAAAATCCTAGAAAAATTCTCGAAAACCATAGAAAACCCTAAAAAACTCTTGAAAACCCTAAGAACACCATAGAAAACCCTATAAATCCATAGAAAACCCTAGAAAACCCTAGAAAAACCCTAGAAAAGCGTAGAAAACTCTAGAAAACTCCTAGAAAACCCTCAGAAAATCCCTAGAAAACCCTAAAAAACCCAAAAAAATACCCTAGAAAACCTTAAAAAACCCTAGAAAACACAAGAAAAACCCTAGAAAACCTTAGAAAATCTTAGAAAAACCTTTGAAAACCATAAAAACTCTCAAAAATTCTAGAAAACACTAGAAAAACCCTCGAAAACCCTAGTAAATCTTAGAAAACCCTAAAAAACCCTTGAATTCCCTAGAAAATACTAGAAAAATCATAAAAAACCCTCGAAAACCCTAGAAAACCCCTAGAAAATCCTTGAAAATCCTAGAAAAACCATCAAAAGCCCTAAAAAATCCTAGAAAACCCTAGAAAAACCCTAAAAAACCATACAAAACTCTAAAAAACTCTCGAAAACCTTAGAAAAATCCTAAAAAACCCTAGAAAATCCTAGAAAGACCTTAAAAAACCTAGGAAACCCTAGAAAACTCTAGAGAACC
The DNA here is from genome assembly GCF_000817695.3 of Arachis duranensis. NCBI lineage: Eukaryota > Viridiplantae > Streptophyta > Magnoliopsida > Fabales > Fabaceae > Arachis > Arachis duranensis. The sequence continues at coordinate 7,980 of NW_026264172.1, forward strand.
TTAGAAAACCCTAGAAAAACCCTAAAAACTCTAGAAAACACTAGAAAACCTTAAAAAACCCTAGAAAAGCCCTAGAAAAGCATAGAAAACCCTAGAAAACCTTAGAAAATCCTAGAAAAACCCTCGAAAACTATAGAAAACCCTAAAAAACTCTCGAAAACCCTAGAAAAACCCTCAAAAACCCTAGAGAATCCTAAAAAACCCTAAAAAACCTACGAAACCCTAGAAAATCCTAGAAGAACCCAAGAAAATTCTAGAAAAGCGTAGAAAACCCTAGAAAAACCTAGAAAACCCTAGAAAAACCCTAAAAAACCTTAGAAAATCCTAGAAAAACCCTCGAAAATCATAGAAAACCATAAAAAACTCTCGAAAATCCTAGAAAATACTAGAAAAACCCTAAAAAACCCTCGAAAACCTTAAAAATCCTAGAATAACCTAGAAAACCCTAGAAAACCCTCGAAAAGCATAGAAAACACTAAAAAACCCTTGAAAACCCAAGAAAATACTAGAAAAACCCTAAAAAACCCTCGAAAACCCTATAAAAACTGTAGAAAACCGTAGAATATCCTAGAAAACCGTAGAAAATCCTAGAAAACCCTCGAAAATCATAGAAAACCATAAAAAACTCTCGAAAATCCTAGAAAATACTAGAAAAACCCTAAAAAACCCTAGAAAACCCTAGAAAAACCCTAGAAAAACTTAGGAAACCCTAGAAAAACCCTCGAAAATCCTAGAAAACCCTAGAGAATCCTAGAAAACCCTCGAAAATCATTGAAAACCCGAAAAACCCTTGAAAACCCTAGAAAATACTAGAAAAACCCTAAAAAACCCTCGAAAACCCTAGAAACACCCTAGAAAATGCTAGAAAAACCCTCAAAAACCCTAAAAAACCCTAGAAAACCCTAGAAAAACCCTAAAAAATCATAGAAAAGCGTAGAAAAACCCTAGAAAATCCTAGAAAAACCCTCGAAAACCATACAAAACCCTAAAAAACTCTCGAAAATCCTAGAAAAACCCTCAAAAACCCTAGAGAATCCTAGAAAACCCTAGAAAAATCCTAAAAAACTAGAAAACCCTAGAAAAACCCAAGAAAACCCTAGAAAACCTTAAAAAACAATAGAAAACCATAGAAAAACCCAAGAAAACCTTAGAAAATCCTAGAAAAACCTTCGAAAACTATAAAAAACTCTCGAAAATTCTAGAAAATACTAGAAAAACCCTAAAAAACCATCGAAAACCCAAGAAAAAACCTAGAAAACCCTAGAAACACCCTCGAAATCCTAGAAAATCTTAGAAAACCCTAGCAAATCCTAGAAAACCCTTGAAAACCCTAAAAAACCCTTGAATACCCTAGAAAATACAAGAAAACCATAAAAAAAACCTAGAAAAACCCTAGAAAATCCTAGAAAAACCCTCAAAAACCCTAGAAAATTCTAGAAAACCCTAGAAAAATCCTAAAAAACCTAGAAAACCCTAAAAACATTAGAAAAACCCAAGAAAAACTAGAAAAGCATAGAAAACCCTAGAAAAATTTAAAAAACCCTAGAAAACCCTAGAAAATCCTAGAAAATCCTAGAAAAGCATAGAAAAACTCTAGAAAACTTTAGAAAATCCTAGAAAAACCCTTGAAAACCATAGAAAATCGAAAAAAACTCTCGAAAACCCTAGAAAAACCCTCAAAAACCCTAGAAAATCCTAGAAAACCCTAGAAAAACCATAAAAAACCCAGGAAACCCTAAAAACCCTAGAAAATCCTAGAAAAGCGTAGAAAACCCTAGAAAATCTTAAAAACCCTAGAAAATCCTAGAAAAACCCTAGAAAATCCTAGAAAAGCGTAGAAAACCCTAGAAAACCCTAGAAAAACCTAGAAAACCCTAGCAAATCCTAGAAAACACTCGAAAACCATAGAAAATCCTAAAAAACCCTTGAATACCCTAGCAAATACTAGAAAAACCATAAAAAATCCTCGAAAATCCTAGAAAAACCCTAAAAAACCCTAAAAAACACTAGAAGATCCTAGAAAACCCTAGAAAAATCCTAAAAACCTAGAAAACACTATAAAACCCTAGAAAAACTCTAGAAAATCCTAGAAAAATCCTAGAAAACCCTAGAAAACCCTTGAAAAACCGTAAAAAACCTAGGAAACCCTAGAAAATCCTAGAAAATCCTAGAAAAGCCTAGAAAACCCTAGAAAATACTAGAAAAACCCTAAAAAACCCTCAAAAACCTTAAAAATCCTAGAAAACCCTAGAAAACCCTCGAAAAGCATAGAAAACCCTAAAAAACCTTTGAAAACCCAAGAAAATACTAGAAAAACCCTAAAAAACCTCGAAAACCCTATAAAAACTGTAGAAAACCGTAGAAAATCCTAGAAAACCGTAGAAAATCCTAGAAAACCCTCGAAAATCATAGAAAACCATAAAAAACTCTCGAAAATCCTAGAAAATACTAGAAAAACCATAAAAAAACCCTCGAAAACCCTAGAAAAACCCTAGAAAAACTTAGGAAACCCTAGAAAAACCCTCGAAAATCCTAGAAAACCCTAGAGAATCCTAAAAAACCCTCGAAAACCATTGAAAACCCTAAAAACCCTTGAAAACACTAGAAAATACTAGAAAAACCCTAAAAAACCCTAGAAACACCCTAGAAAACCCTAGAAAAACCCTCAAAAACCCTAAAAAACCCTAGAAAACCCTAGAAAAACCCTAAAAAATCCTAGAAAAGCGTAGAAAAACCCTAGAAAATCCTAGAAAATTCTAAAAAACCCTCGAAAACTATACAAAACCCTAAAAAACTCTCGAAAATCCTAGAAAAACCCTCAAAAACCCTAGAGAATCCTAGAAAACCCTAGAAAAACTCTAAAAAACCTAAAAGACCCTAAAAAACCCTAGAAAAACCCAAGAAAACCCTAGAAAACCTTAAAAAACCATAGAAAACCATAGAAAAACCCAAGAAAACCTTAGAAAATCCTAGAAAAACCTTCGAAAACAATAAAAAACTCTCGAAAATTCTAGAAAATACAATAAAAACCCTAAAAAACCCTCGAAAACCCAAGAAAAAACCTAGAAAACCCTAGAAACACCCTCGAAACCGTAGAAAATCTTAGAAAACCCTAGCAAATCCTAGAAAACCCTTGAAAACCATAGAAAACCCTAAAAAACCTTTGAATATCCTAGAAAATACAAGAAAACCATAAAAAACTCACGAAAACCCTAGAAAAACCCCAAGAAAATCCTAGAAAAACCCTCAAAAACCCTAGAAAATTCTAGAAAACTCTAGAAAAACCCTAAAAAACCTAGAAAACCCTAAAAACATTAGAAAAATCTAAAAAACCTAGCAAAATCTAAAAAACCTAGAAAACCCTAGAAAATCCTAGAAAAGCATAGAAAAACTTTAGAAAACTTTAGAAAATCCTAGAAAAACCCTTGAAAACAATAGAAAATCCAAAAAAACTCTCGAAAACTCTAGAAAAACCCTCAAAAACCCTAGAAGATCCTAGAAAACCCTAGAAAAACCCTAAACAACCCAGTAAACCCTAGAAAACCCTAGAAAATCCTAGAAAAGTATAGAAAACCCTAGAAAATCCTAAAAACCCTAGAAAACCCTAGAAAAACCCTAGAAAACCTTAGAAAATCCTAGAAAAACTCTCGAAAATCATAGCAAACCATAAAAAACTCTCAAAAATCCTAGAAAATACTAGAAAAACCCTAAAAAACCTTCGAAAAACCTAAAAACCCTAGAAAAACCTAGAGAACCCTAGAAAACCTAAAAAAATCCTAGAAAACCCTAGAAATCCTTAGAAAATCCTAGAAAAACCCTCGAAAACCATAGAAAACCATAAAAAACTCTCGAAAATCCTAGAAAATACTAGAAAAACCCTAAAAAACCCTCGAAAACCCAAGAAAAACCCTAGAAAAACCTAGAAAACCCTAGAAAATCCTAGAAAAACCCTAGAGAACCCTAGAAAACCCTAGAAAACCCTAGAGAATCCTAGAAAATCCTCGAAAACCATAGAAAACCCTAAAAAGCCTTGAAAATACTAGAAAAACTCTAAAAAAACCCTCGAAAACCCTAGAAAAACCCTAGAAAATCCTAGAAAACCCTAGAAAATCCTAGAAAAGCATAGAAAAAACCTAGAAAAGTGTAGAAAAACCCTAGAAAACCTTAAAAAATCCTAGAAAAACCCTCGAAAACCATACAAAACCCTAAAAAACCCTCGAAAACCCAAGAAAAACCCTAGAAAAACCTAGAAAACCCTCGAAAACCCTAGAGAATACTAGAAAACCCTAGAAAACCCTAGAGAATCCTAGAAAATCCTCGAAAACCATAGAAAACCCTAAAAACCGTTGAAAATACTAGAAAAACCCTAAAAAACCCTCGAAAACCCTAGAAAAACCCTAGAAAATCCTAGAAAACCCTAGAAAATCCTAGAAAAGTGTAGAAAAACCCTAGAAAAGTGTAGAAAAACCCTAGAAAACCTTAGAAAATCCTAGAAAAACCCTCGAAAACCATAGAAAACCCTAAAAAACCCTTGAAAACCCTAGAAAATACTAGAAAAACCCTAAAAACCCTCGAAAAAACTAGAAAAACCCTAGAAAATCCTAGAAAACCCTCAAAAACCCTAGGAAATCCTAGAAAACCCTACAAAAACCCTAAAAAACCTTGAAAACCCTAGAAAACCCTAGAAAAACACTAGAAAATCTTAGAAAAGCGTAGAAAAACCTAGAAAACCCTAGAAAACCCTAAAAACCCTAGAAAACCTTAGAAATCCTTAGAAAATCCTAGAAAAACCGTCGAAAGCCATAGAAAACCATAAAAAACTCTAGAAAAACCCTAAAAAACCCTCGAAAACCCAAGAAAACCCCTAGAAAAAC
>NW_026264173.1:0-541 GCF_000817695.3 Arachis duranensis
ATCATAGGTATTTTCTATGATGGTCTCTCTGAACTGTCCAAGATGTCTTTGGATAGCTCTTCTGGAGGATCTTTTCATCTGGAGAAGACGCCTACTGAAGCTCAAGAACTGATTGAAATGGTTGCAAATAACCAATTCATGTACACTTCTGAAAGAAATCCTGTGAACAATGGGACTAGTCAGAAGAAAGGATTTCTTGAGATTGACACTCTGAATGCCATATTGGCTCAGAACAAAATATTGACCCAACAAGTCAATATGATTTCTCAAAGTCTGTCTGGAATGCAAAGTGCACCAAGCAGTACTAAGGAAGCTTCATCTGAGGAAGAAGCTTATGATCCTGAGAACCCTTCAATGGAAGAGGTGAATTACATGGGAGAACCCTATGAAAACACCTACAATCCTTCATGGAGGAATCATCCAAATCTTTCATGGAAGGATCAACAGAGACCTCAACAAAGTTTCAATAACAATAATGGTGGGAGAAACAGGTTTAGCAATAGCAAGCCTTTCCCATCATCTTCTCAGCAACAGACAGAGA
>NW_026264173.1:1793-2387 GCF_000817695.3 Arachis duranensis
TGGGCGTTTAACGCCCAGTCTGGCACCATTCTGGGTGTTTAACGCCAGAAAGGGGCACCAGACTGGCGTTAAACGCCAAAGAAGGGCAAGAACCTGGTGTTGAACGCCAGAAATGGGCACCAGCCCGGCGTTTAACGCCAGAAATGGCACAAAACGTGATTTTGAATGCCATTTGGTGCAGGGATGACTTTTCCTTGCACCTCAGGATCTGTGGACCCCACAGGATCCCCACCTACCCTACCACTCTCTCTCTTCTTCACCAATCACCTCAACACCTCTTCCCCAAAAACCCCTCACCTATCAAATCCCATCTTTCTCTTCACCACTCATATCCATCTTTCATAAAACCCCACCTACCCCACCATTCAAATTCAAACCACTTTCCCACCCTCAAATGGCCGAACATCCCTCTCCCCCTCTCCTATATAAACCCTTCTTCACTCCTTCATTTTCACACCTCCTAAACACCATTTCTCTCCCCTTTGGCCGAATACAAAGCCATTCCCTTTCTCCTCATTTCTTCTTCTTCTACTCTCTTCTTTCTTCTTTTGCTCGAGGACGAGCAAACATTTTAAGTTTGGTGTGGTAAAAGCA
>NW_026264173.1:10015-12346 GCF_000817695.3 Arachis duranensis
ACGCCCAGCCTTCAGGAGTTTGAAGCTCGTCACAGTCATTCAATCCCAGAATCCTACTCGAAATACCATAGACAAGGTTTAGACTTTCCAGATCCTCATGAATGCTGCCATCTATCTAGCTTATACCACGAAGATTCTGTTGGGGAATCTAAGAGATATGCGTCCTGCCTAAAGTAGAATGGAAGTGGTTGTCAGTCACGTACGTTCATAGGTGAGAATGATGATGAGTGTCACGGATCATCACATTCATCAAAGTTAAGTATAACGTATATCTTGGAATAAGGATAGAAAAGAATTGAATAGAAAGTAATAATAATTGTATTGAAACTTGAGGTACAGCAGAGCTCCACACCCTTAATCTATGGTGTGCAGAAACTCCACTGTTGAAAACACATAAGTAAAAGGGCCAGGCATGGCCGAATGGCCAGCCCCCTGAGTGATCAAGAGACCGAATAGTCAAAAGATTAAACTGTCAAAAGATGTCTAATACACTAGTAAAAAGTCTTATTTATACTAAACTAACTACTAGGGTTTACATAAGTAAGTATTTGATGCATAAATCCACTTCCGGGGCCCACTTGGTGTATGCTTGGGCTGAGCTTGATCTATCCACGAGCTGAGGCTTTTCTTGGAGTTGAACTCCAAGTTATAACGTGTTTTGGGCGTTCAACTCTGGATCATGACATTTTTCTGGCGTTTAACTCCAGACAACAGCATGTACTTGGCGTTCAACGCCAAGTTACGTCGTCAATTTCCGAATAAAGTATAAACTATTATATATGGCTGGAAAGCTCTAGATGTCTACTTTCCAACGCCGTTGAGAGCATGCCATTTGGAGTTCTGTAGCTCCAGAAAATTCATTTCGAGTGCAGGGAGGTCAGATTCCAACAGCATCAGCAGTCCTTTTGTCAGCCTTTTTCAGAGTTTTGCTCAAGTCCCTCAATTTCAGCCAGAAATTACCTGAAATCACAGAAAAACACACAAACTCATAGTAAAGTCCAGAAATGTGAATTTAACAAAAAACTAATGAAAACATCCCTAAAAGTAGCTTGAACTTACTAAAAACTACCTAAAAACAATGCCAAAAAGCGTATAAATTATCCGCTGATCAATGGCTAATATGAATATGGAAGTGCAGTTAAAGCAAACAGACAATAGTTATCAAAACAAATAATAGAAGAATGCCAAGCAGTTCAATTAAGAAGTGGGAAAATATTAAATACCTCACTTCAAGGCAGTAGGAAGCCAAGAAATGAACAACTTGCTACCCAAAATCCCTCTGATGATAGTAAGAGCCCAGAGAGGAATAATTCTGGCGCTCAAACGCCAGAAAAGGGTGGAGAGCTGGCATTGAATGCTCAATCCATGCTCAGTTCTGGCATTCAGACGTTACAAACAGGCAAGGAGTTGGCATTAAACGCCCAATGGAAGCTCAGTTCTAGCATTCAGACACCAGAAACAGGAAAGGAGTTGGCGTCCAACGCCAATCCAGCTTCCAACCCTGGCATTCAAACGCCAGTGAGGTATTAGACACTTGCAAGTGCTGATAGCAACCCCTCTAAGAAGGCTTTCCCAACCGCTTCTGTAGGAAATAAACCTGCAACAACTAAGGTTGAGGACTATGAAGCCAAGATGCCTTATCCTCAGAAATTCTGCCAAGAGGAACAGGATAAGCACTTTGCCTGATGACAAGTCATCATATACCCATTTTTCAAGCTAATTTCACTTGTTTTATTAGTCTTTATGCACTTTCTTGCATCTTAAGTAAGTGATTTGGAATGAAAATGCATAACTTCTTTAAATCAAACAACCACCATTAAATTGATGCTAACTCATGAGGTATAAGCTAAATTTAATTGATTTTTAATTGATTTATAAGCCTTGGGAATTTAGTGATACTTTGATTGGTTGTTTTGATTATTTGAAGGTAAAGAAAAGAAGAAAAGAGGAAGCGTGGCTTAAGAAAGCGTGGCCCAAGAGATAAGAAGTGTGGCGCATAGAAGGAGGAAGCAAACATTGCCCTCCACAAGGGCACACTGCCCTCCAGGAGAGCAACATAATGAACCAAGCCTTGAAAAACAACATTGCCCTGCCCACAACAAGGGCGGAGCACAATTTGATGCTAAGGATCAAAGAGAGCAAAAACTCTGCCCTGCCCTCCTCAAGAACAATATCGGCCTCATCAAAGGAATAAATTCAAAGAAAAAGCTCACCAATGCTTGCCACAAGGATCGAACACGGCACCATGAGGAAGCAAGGAACTAGGCCTTACTTTGGTGCCAAGAAAACCAAGGAAAAAGGAGCAACATGTGCCTCCACCGAGTATCGAAC
>NW_026264173.1:12618-12839 GCF_000817695.3 Arachis duranensis
CAAGATCCAAGAATAGAAAGTGTATAAATAGGAGATAGTTTGATGTAATTAGGACCCTTCTTTTGAGCTTTGAACCTGGGGAGCTTTTCTTTACTTTTGACTTTTAAAACCTTCTTTTGAGTTCTGAGACTTCATTGGGAGCTAGGCACTGAAATTTCAGAGAATTGGGGAGGAGAATTGATCTCTCTTCTTCCTCGTTCTTGCTTGAGTACTTTTTACTT
>NW_026264174.1:0-1392 GCF_000817695.3 Arachis duranensis
GAATTTTTCTTTTTTTTTTTTTTTGGAACTTTGTGGCCACGCTTATAAAGCATGCCGAAAGATTTAGAGGAAACGGCCACGCTTTAAAATGTTGCGATAATGAAACCATTTTGCCACGTTTTAAAAGCGTGCTAATTTTTCTCTATGGCCACGCTTTTTAAGCGCGGTGATAAAAAACGTGGCCAAATTTTAAATAAGTGGCCACCCTAATAAAAGCGTGCCGATTTCTCTCTATGGCCACACTTTTCAAACGTGGCCAAATCACAAATCACTGGCCACCCTCGCAAGCGTGCCCATAGACCACTTTTGGGCACGCTTTAAAAGCGTGACAAGAAAAAAGGGTGCCGACAGGCCTTTTTTCTTGTAGTGATCGTCACCGCCTAACCCAGTAACTCAGCAGGTCCTCTTCGACTCTTCATCTTCGCTGGCTTCTCAGCACGGACCCAAGTTAGTGGCTTCTCGTCTTCATCTTCACTGAAGATTTCAATTGTTTCAAGTTTGGTTCGGTCTTGATTTCAACTGTTTCAAGTTTGGTTCCATTTTTCTTCAAGTCTGCTTCGGTCTTAGTTCCAACTGTTTCCAGTTTGGTTCTAAGGGTTGGTTCTTCAATTCTTTTTTTGGTTCTGTCTTGTACTGGATGTTAATGGTGGAAATTTTACAAATTTACAAATTTGTATGTATGGTTCTGATTATATGGTTCTATATGTATGGTGGAAATCTGTATGTATTAGAAATTGTTTTACCAATTGCTAATAGTGTTTTACCAGTGGACTACTTATTTGTTGGCATGAGCTTGGTTGCTATCTGAATATAAGTATGAAGTTATGTAACTAGTTCTTGAGAAGAGAACTTTCCCAAGATTTAAAGCATTTGGCAACACTCAGATGGATTCTTTTGTTTTCAAATACTATTTTTATCTTATAGTTGAGTTCTGATTATCTATATATAAGACGATTATGTACTTTTCTTATCTTCAGAAGTTTACTTCATTATTGGGAATGTGTGAAATGTTACATACTTGCTTGAATGAACAATTCTAATTAACAATAATTAAATTGGGTTTCTTCTCTCATAAGAAAGAAGTTATTTTGTTGGGGTTATATCAAATTGGATTGTAATGTTGAAAGCTTAAATTGTAGTATATCTGACCACTTGATTCTGGTCAAGGTCAAGCAGCTTCTACTCTAAATTCAGATTCAAGTCTTCAAGTTAGACTCATGGATAATAGCAGCCTTGATCAACCTTTATACTCATCTGCTCACAGCACTGCTCAACAGTTATTAGGAGAAAGATATGAGACAATGTTGAGCATACTTGATAACTTATGGTGGTTGTTTTATAAGCAAAATTTTAATGTGCTGACTGCAATCATTTTGTGTCAATACTAAGATG
>NW_026264174.1:1398-6386 GCF_000817695.3 Arachis duranensis
AAATGTATCAAATATGTTTAAAATTTAATAAAAATACTTTATTATTTTAAAAAGTATTTTTTTACCAAAAAATTCTAATCCAAATAGAATATTTTTTGAGTAATTGTACACATTCAAATTTTTTTATGAATCAAGTCAAACCAAGTTAAATAATAAGATTTGGAATAATACTAGTTATAATTGATTTTTGTTATGTTAAACTAATTTAGTTATACTTGGTTAACAAAAATACTTAGATGTATAGTATTTTTTTTCTTTAGGTTATTCAATGTATTTAATATTAATATTATTTTTCTTTAATAAGTATAGATGAACTACAAAGACAATCATATTTGCCTTGCATATAATGACTTCTTTCTTATATAATAGTATTTAAATATACCATAAACATATCGATTTAAAAATATTTTTATAATATATTATTAAAATTTGTCTTTTACTATATTTTAAACAAGAAAAACAAAGAGAAATTGAAAAAAAACTGGTGATAAATATTAAATAGATCTCTATATAATTAAAATAATTTTTTTTCATTCTTTTCAAATTTTCTATTTCTTTGCTTTTGTTTATCTACTTATTTATAAATATATTAAAGGTGAAATTAAATATTATTATCTTGAAAAACTAACACATAATATAAGTAAAAAATATTGCACATACATCTTAATAATAAAGTTGATATATTTTTTTTTCATTTAATATTTTCTTCGTCCATCTTTAATTTACTAATATTAAGATTTTTTTCGTTTCATTTACTTTTCTTGATTATCATAGGATATGGAAAAAAAACATTAACAATAATAGTTATTAAAATCTAAATTAAAAGATGATTATTCTAAATAAATTCTAAAAAATCACAACAAAAAAATTCATATGTGCTCATTTATTTTTTATAAGAACTATCATTATTTTTTAAAATGTTAAACTAAATTTTATCATAAAATAAAATAGGAGAAAAGAGTCAAACAAAAGAATATTAATTTAGGACAATTATGATTCTAAAAATTTTTATTTAATCAATTATAAGTAGCATAAGTAATTATCATTAACTTACAAGTGTACGCAAATAGTTAATAAAACTTAACGAGGATAGATTTATTATTAATTTTAAATTTATTTATTAAAATAATTTTTTATATACAAAAAAATGAATTCATTATGGCTTTACAAAATTTGTGAGTCTATAATTTTAGTTTTTTTTTTAATTTGAATACGGTTTGGTTTAGTAAAATTTTTTGAAGAGGTGTTTATACTTTTTAAAAGTACAAATTCTTCATTTTGTGTTTGAATTTATCGTTTAAATTTATGTCTTTTATAATATTTTTAAATTTTAAAAGCAATTTTGCCAAACATAATTGTTTTTGTTTATTAAAAATAATTTTTAATTTAATTTAGCAAATATAAATGATACACTTTTTAAAAAGTAGAACCAAACGGATCTGCTGGGTCGACGTCGAGGAGCAGTAGCGAAGACTGAACAACGAAGAGCAATGATGAGATCTAGTGACCGAACCACAAAGAGTTGCGGCGTTGGCGAGGAACAGCGGCGGTGGATTCCCTTCCACTTTTTTTTCCCACATTCCCTTTCCCCTCTTATTCCATTAAAAACCCACCTCCCGAGCGTGATTAACTCTTCCGCTGTTCGCCAACCTTTAACCTGTTTTTATTTTTCTCTTTTTTATATTTTTTTAATTAGGGATAATTTAGTACTAAAAATTAAAGTTTTGGTAAAAATGACGATTTTAAAACTAAGTTAAACGTTTGAGACTATTTTGTAGCCAAAAAAAGGCCAAAAATAAAATAAATTTTCAGTTTCTACTTAAAGACCAAAATTGTAAACCCTTTACCAAATTAAGCCTCCATATATCTTTCACTTAAAATGTTAATTAATGACTTAATATTTTATTTTTTTAATAAATATTTTTCACCAATACTATTAATAATGCACAAAATTTATTATTTATTTTTTCTATTAACTCTTATTATTTATCTATTGTCAATTTTTAAGTTATTTTTTGATAAATTCTGATCATAAAATTATCTATACTACTATCCTATATCATAATTTAGTTAACAAGCTAAGAACGATGAGATTAGCTTTTTTTCCTAAGGTTTATCATTAATTAATTTATTGAAAAAGATTTTAATAAATTTATTTTTTTAATTAATAAATATCAGATAAAATTAATTTATTGTGAAATTTTATTTCATCCTTAAAAATTTAGCACATTGAATTTAATATTTATACTTTGAAATGAGTTTAGTTGATAAAATTAAAATATAAATAATATTATTCTTGCACAAATTTTTATTAATATTATTACAGTAGTATTTACTTGAGCAATTAAATTTAGTTTATACTAGTATTAAAATTGTCTTATTTATTGTTCTATTCATTTAAAAAATATATATTTTTAACTTATTTTACATTCAATTAATTAAATTAAAAATATATTTAGTGACAATTTCATCAATATATCATTTTTCTTTATTTTTTTCCAATGAACCAAATTAATAATACTTACCTTATTAGTAGAGTATTATTTTCTATTAAGTAAATATGTAAGCTCATTTTTTATAAAAGAATAGAAATTTTTACAATAAAAATCATCAGCCTAACTCACCTAATGATGTGTTTTAAATATATCTACCTAAACTAGTTTGAAGCTAATTTGGACAAAAAAGACATTTTCAAATCAATTAAACTGTCCAAAAGATGTAACGGTTGCATGTCTACCATACAATTTCTGTGTGAATGTCTACAAAATTTTCTTTTCTTAAATCTAGACCATTTGTATTTTTTTATATTAAATCTGATTGGTTACAAACAATTGAATAGTCATATTCCAAAAAGTACACTGAAACATGTGAAAAGCTTCCCATCTTATAAGCATTTTTTGGGTCACTATAACTTGGAAATTGTTTTGCCCCGTAGTTTATTTATATTCAAAGCAACTACTCTAATGAAGATGTCAAAAACATCTTCTCATTATGATTTTTATTTAAGAAGTATAATTTATTTGTTTAACTACACTTTAAATAAAGGTACCACTTTTATAACATATAAAAAATTAAATCTTATAATTTATCATTCAATAGTCAAAATAAAGTATCTTCACACGATAACAATTATAAAATCTTTATTGGAGTAGAATCATATTCAAATGAGATTTTTTTATGTTACAAAAAATATAATTAATTTTTAATTAAAATATTATTTTGGTCCCTAATGTTTAGACCAGGCCCTATTGTAACTAGCATTTTAAACGTCTTATTTTAGTTTCAAATTTTCTATTTTAATCTCAAAAAATTTTAAATGTGTCCAATTTTGTCGCATAATTAAATTTGACACGAACGATTAGCAAATTAAAGAGCCAATAATATTTGATTTTGGTACACAAGTAAAAGTTTTTCCTTGATTCTGGAAAGTTGATAATTGATTAATAGAATTTGAATTTTTTTTACAAGAAAAAAATCAACAAGTATTATAAGAAGGTTTTCGTTATATTTTTTTAGCACACAAAAAAATATATGACTTAGCAATAATGTTGTTAACATCCATATTAGTCATTCTATTAATTATTCGTGTCAAATTCAAGAATAGAATAATATTAAACCCATTTAAAATTTTTTGGAACAAAAGTACAACATTTAAAATTAATGACCAAATTAAAATTTGACTCAAATATTAGAAACTAAAATACTATTATTTTACCCTTAATTTTAAATACTTATTGTTACGGATCCGGCCCCGGACCCATGACCAAAGCCCGAACCTGGCTTACCGGGTCAACCCATCTCATCTTTCTAGAAGGCCCCGAATCGGCCCTCTAGATCTTCTAACTAACTTTCGAATTCAAACATCTCCCTTATCTTAAGCAAATAAGATAAGATAAGATTATCACCATCACCTATAAAGGGAGGACCCAGGTCCCTCCAGGTAATCATTCATTCCTCACACCTTATACCTCTTAGATCCATTCTGACTTGAGCGTCGGAGTGTCTTTGCAGGTACCTCCCCTCCGCTCCATCTGGGCCATCCAACGTCCGATCCAACTCGCAGGTTCCCGATCCTCCTCAACACATATCAGAAGCATTCTGTACATTGGCGCCGTCTGTGGGGACCTGCTACGATCAGACCGGATGGAGGACATCCCGGAGGATAACCCATCAAACCAGGACGATTCCCAACCACGTCGTCCGGTCTCAGAACACCGTGAAGCCACAAACCAAGCAAAAATAGCAAGCACCATCCACCACGCAAACGAACACGTCACAACGGACCCACAACATCCTGAGAAAACCAGAGACAAAGCGGCACAAATCATCCAGGAGCTCTGTCTCCGGGTCCAAGAGCTTGAAGGCAAGTTAAAAGACGGAGAAAAACAAAATAACGGAAGCCATGCAACTTCCAGGTCAAGATCCCACCGCGGCAGGTCGTCAGCTCAGCAACGCAATAGGAGAGATGATCGCAGCGCTTCACGCAACCGTCGACGCGAGAAATCCCCTGAGCGGCGATACGACAAAAAACACCATCGCAGCGCCTCTCGGGATCTAAACCGTCAACACGATTCAGACGAAGACCGGAGATACCGAAGCACCAAGCGCACGAGGAACGACCACACCATAATGGGAGCTACACCCTTTACGGAAGGAATTTTAAGAGCAAAACTCCCCAGAGGTTTCGACAAACCCACCGACATGAAATACGACGGGACTAAAGACCCGCAAGAGCACCTAACGGCTTTCGAAGCCAGAATGAACTTAGAGGGAGCATCCGACGCAGTCCGATGCAGAGCCTTCCCAGTAACCCTTGCCGGACCAGCGATCAAATGGTTCAACGCCCTCCCGAATGGGTCCATAACTAGCTTCCACGACATCACAAGAAAATTCATGGCCCAGTTCACAACCCGAATCACCAAGGCTAAACACCCCATCAGCCTATTAGGGGTCACACAAAAGCAAGAAGAATCCACAAGAAAATACCT
>NW_026264174.1:7325-12834 GCF_000817695.3 Arachis duranensis
GAGGACTGCCAACACGGCACCTCGGCCGAAGATGCCCCCTTCGTCATATCAGCTCGAATCGGAACAGGACTAGTAAGACGAATACTCGTGGACACGGGTGCCGACTCCAACATCCTCTTCCGAGGAGCATTCGACAAACTCGGGCTCCGCAACGACAACCTCCAAACGCACCGCCACGGCGTCACGGGTCTCGGAGATAACTTCCTCAAACCAGATGGCTCGGTCACTCTCCCCATCACCATAGGAACAAGCAACCAGAGAAAGACGATCCTTTCCGAATTCGTCGTCCTAAAAGATTCCACAGCCTATAACGTCATTCTCGGAAGAAAAACAATCAACGACCTCTCAGCAGTCATCTTCACCAAATACCTCCTCATGAAATTCAGGGCCGACGACGGCACCATCGGAACCATTCACGGAGACCGGGAAGTCGCCGCCGAATGCGACAACAACAGCTTAGCCCTAAGGAAGAAATCTCGGGACGCAGCGGGAATATTCCTCGCCGACCTAGACGCCCGACTAGACGGCCAACCCAGACCGGAACCAGAAGGAGACATGGAAAAACTACAGATAGGGCCAACCAAAGAAGAATATACTTTCATCAACAGAAACCTCCCGTACGACCTCAAAGAAGAACTCTCCCAACTTTTAAAACAAAACAGAGACCTATTCGCATTTACACCAGCCGATATGCCGGGAATAAGCCCCGACCTAATGTCTCACCATCTGGCAGTAGACCCCCTAGCCAAACCAGTGGCACAAAGAAGACGAAAAATGTCACCAGACCGAGCCGCCGAGGTCCGAAAACAAGTGAAAGCCCTACTCGAAGCCAACTTTATCCGAGAACTCCCTTATACGACTTGGTTAGCCAACGTCGTACTAGTTAAAAAGTCAAACGGGAAGTGGCGAATGTGCGTCGATTACACAGATCTCAACAAAGCATGCCCGAAAGACGCCTTCCCCCTACCAAACATCGACGGTCTAGTGGATGCAGCATCGGGACACCGGTACCTCAGCTTCATGGACGCATACCCTCAAAGATATCCAAAAACTCACCGGCCGACTAACCGCACTATCCCGGTTCCTCGGAGCATCGGCCCAAAAGGCAACCCCTTTTTTCAAACTTATGAAAAAAGGAACCCCCTTCAAATGGGAGAAAGAATGCGAAGAAGCTTTCCAACACTTCAAAAGGGTCCTAACGGAACCTCCAATCCTCGCAAAACCCCAAACAGGGGAAACACTATACCTGTACCTCTCCATAACGGAAGAAACAATCGCAGCAGCACTCGTCCGGGAAAACGAGAAAAAAGAACAGAAGCCCATATACTTCATAAGCAAGGTGCTACAAGACACCGAAACACGCTATTCACGACTAGAGAAGTTGGCTTTCGCGCTCCTCTCGGCATCCCGACGACTGCGACAATACTTCCAGGCCCACCCCATAACGGTCCGAACCGACCAAACGGTCAAACAGGTATTACAAAAACCCGACCTAGCAGGAAGAATGCTAGCATGGTCCATCGAGTTATCCCAATTCCAGATCAAGTTCGAACCCCGAAACGCCATCAAAGCACAGGCCTTGATCGACTTCATCGCTGAAATGACTCCGACCAAACTGACACCCGAACCATGGAAACTGCACGTCGATGGCTCGTCAAACTCCACCCACGGAGGCGCCGGAATCATACTTGAAAACCAAAACGGGATCACAATCGAACAATCGATAAGATACGACTTTCCAGTATCCAATAACCAAGCGGAATACGAGGCCCTCTTGGCAGGCCTAAACCTAGCCCGGGAAGTCGGCGCCAAGGTACTCGAAGTTAACACCGATTCCCAGGTGGTGTGCTCCCAAATCAACGGGAGCTACCAAACCCGAGACCCCCTGCTCCAACAATACCTCAATAAAGTTCATAAATCAAAAGAAGGATTCGAAAACGTCTCCATACACCACGTCCCCAGGGAGCGAAACGCCAGGGCGGATCTACTTTCCAAACTAGCCAGCACGAAGTCAGGACACGGCAACAGATCGCTAATCCAGGAGGTCGTTAAGTTGCCTTCCGTATCAACGGAAATCCACGCACACCTAACATCCTCAAATCGGGAATCCTGGACATACCCGATCTTACAATATCTCCGCGACGGAGTCCTCCCACCAGATCCGAAAGAGGAAAGGCGAATAAAGAGAGAAGCCGCCAACTACACCATCATCGCGGGACAACTATACAAACGCGGATTCTCGCAGCCCCTACTTAAATGTGTCGAACCCGGGGACACGGAATACATACTCCGCGAGATCCACGAAGGGTGCTGCGGTCACCACATAGGAGGAAAAACGCTAGCCCAAAAAATCGTCAGGGCCGGCTATTTCTGGCCGACGATCATCCGAGATTCCATACAACTGACAAAAAGCTGCGACAAATGCCAAAGGCATGCCAATCTCCACCAAGCCGCCCCACACCAACTCAGCATTATATCGGCTGAACGGCCATTCGGCAGTTGGGGAATCGACCTCGTCGGGCCCTTCCCCACGGCACCCGGCCAACTCAGATATCTCATCGTCGCCATAGACTACTACACCAAGTGGATTGAAGCCGAACCCCTGGCCTCTATCACGGCTACCCAATGCCGGAAATTCGTCTGGCGACAAATCATTGCCCGGTTCGGAATCCCCGAAGTCATCATCTCCGACAACGGAACTCAGTTCACAGACAAAAAATTCAGAGAACTCCTAGAGGGATTGCATATATCCCATCGCTTCAGCTCGGTAGAACATCCCCAAACAAACGGGCAAGTGGAATCCGCCAACAAAATCATCATCAAAGGACTTAAGAAACGACTTGACGAAGCCAAGGGGCTATGGGCAGAAGAGTTAGGATCAGTACTATGGTCGTACCGAACAACACCCCAAACGAGCACGGGAGAAACGCCCTTCCGACTAACATACGGCGTGGAAGCAGTCATCCCAGTGGAAATCGGAAACCCCAGCCCCAGGAAAACGGTCGGAGGCAACGACGAAGAAGCAGAACGAGACCTCGTGGACGAAGAAAGAAGAATAGCTCACGTCAAAGAGCTAGCACTCAAACAAAGAATCAGCCTAAGGTATAATCACGGCGTCATCCGACGAGAATTCGCGGATAACGACCTCGTCCTACGACGAAACGACATCGGCCTCCCGACCCCAGGAGAAGGAAAACTCACACCTAACTGGGAAGGACCATACAGAGTCAAGGCCGTAATAGGAAAAGGAGCGTATAAACTCGAACGACTAGACGGCAGCGAAATACCAAGAGCTTGGAACGCGGCCAACCTACGAAGATACTATACTTAAATAAGTCATTCTTTATTTCCCTTTATTTTTTATTGTTTATTGTGAAACGGATCATACAAAAGGCCCAGACGGCCGGAAATACTATTAAACGATCCCCAAAAGTCACGGCCCTTGGCCATACCAAAATATTCAGTAACTAACAAATTCAAAAATAAAATACAAGAGGAAACTACTCAAATATCTACAATCCGCCCATCACGTACGGTCTTGAAGGCTCCCGTCACAGACACATCCACACCAGGGGCCAACACCCGAAACTGCTCCTTCATCGTCTCCTCGGTAGCAGCAATGGCATCCCCAGCATCAGCCAACAAAGCCGCTTTCTCCTTCTTCAGGGCTTCGACCTGAGCCTTCAGAGTTTCCGACTCAGCGAGGAGCAAGGCAGCTTGAGAACTTGCATCTGAGGAACGCTTCCGCTCTTCAGCCAGTTGAGAAAGAAGCGAAGTCTCAACACCGGCAAGTCGGAGAATCTCCGCCCCGGCATCCTCTGAAGACTTCGCCGCTTTCTCCTTCGCAGTAATAGCAACCTTGAGCTCCTCCTTCAATTTGGTCACGTCAGCCTGAGCTTGCCGAAGCTTCTTCTCCAGCAAACCCGCTTGGGCCATCACGGGCTCAGCTTTCCGAACGACCACAGCTGAGCGAAGAAGGGCACGGTAAACCGACTCAGCCTGGAACGAGACGTCACAGCCATCAAAAAACGACTCCGTCCCAGGCATCAAATGCTGATCAATGAAACCCGTGGCGTCGAAGCGTCGGTCCATCACACTAGGGACCAAGCCCTCCCCTTCAAAAGTCTCGCTGCCCGGCTCATCGGCCCTACCCCTCTTCCGAGAAGTCTCAGTACCCGTCAGCACAACCACCTCAGGCGAACCGGGAGGAACTTGAGCCTCAGTAGGCACCTCCGAGGAAACCACCCCCTGAGGAGCAGCCTGAGAATCCACAACCGGATTCGAAACAGGAGTGGTAGGGGACGACGATCCCTCCTCCCGAACTAACGCGGCCTTCAACCTCGCCAAGGTCGTCAACCCGCTGGCCATCTCAACTGAAAGAAAACCAACAGAAGAGTTTAGAAGAGTTACAAAAAAAAAAAAGGAACACACCAATAAAAGTCCGACAAGCCTCGGGATCCCCCATGACGTCCCGAGGATTCAACGGACGCTCGCCAAACAAATGCCACAAAACGCTGGCAATATCCTTATCCTCCCGGGACAAATCGTCGTAGGAAATCTTAGTCAAAACCGACGGCCCGGCGCCAAAATTCCAGTACGTCGGAAACCGGCGCTCGCCTTCCAGAGTAAGCCAAAACGGGCGGTGACCCTCAACGGGACGCACCTTAAAATACTCCCACTTAAACCCGTGAAAGGAATCCTCGAACAACCCAAATATCCGACGATGAGGCTGAGCCCGGAAAGACATATACCCCTTCTTGTGCTTCCCCTCCTTAGTCGGAAGAGTGCACAAGAAGAGGAAAAGGAAAACAGGCACCGAAGTCGGGAGGTCGAGATACTGACACACCAGCTCGAAACACCGAACGGCTGCCCAGCTGTTCGGATGAAGTTGAGACGGTGCCACGGAACACCGACTTAGTAAACCCTGGACAAACGGGGAAAAAGGGAACCGCACTCCAAGCCGAGTAAACATGGATTCGTAGACCCACATCCAGTCCGGCACGGTGGGAGAATGAAGGTTTAGATAGCAGACGCGCTCATCCGCATCAGGGAGCACGAGCTCATATCGTCCCTCCTCTTCACCGCCACCACAAATTGCCCCTTGATCGCGGAGCCGTTGGAGATCGCCCTCCGTCATCCGCGACGGAACGCCCCACACATCGCTGGTCACCCAACCATAGCGATTGGGGACGCCCCTGGAAGGGGCAATGGGGGCACCCACACCCTCATTTCTCCGACGCTGCATACCTAAAACAGGGAGGAGCGCCACCATCAGCCCACCAACTCGACACAATTACGAAAAATAAAACCTAAACACCACTACAAAGCAAAGCAGAAAGTGGCGGTGCTCAGCCCCTTCCCCAAACCCAAAACGCCAAACACAGCAAAGACAAAAACAGGAACAGGCACACAAACAAACATATGGAAGAAATAGCAGAAAAGAAAAAACCAACCTGGTAAAAGCAGAAGAAAACTTGAAGAAACACAGGGAAATGAGCAGGAGCAGAAA
>NW_026264175.1:0-8496 GCF_000817695.3 Arachis duranensis
CTAGGATTTTAGGGTTTCTTAGGGTTTTATAGGATTTTTAGTATCTTTTAGGTTTCCTAGGGTTTTCATGGGTTTTTTTGGGTTTTCAGCGTTTATTAGGGTTTTCTAGGGTTTTTTTATGGTTCTTATGATTTTTTTAGGGTTTTCTTGAGTTTTTGGGATTTTTATGGTTTTCTAGGATTTTTTATGATTTTCTAGGATTTTTAGGGTTTTCTAGGATTTTTTACGGTTTTCTAGGGTTTTTTAGTTTTTTTTGGGGTTTCTTAGGATTCTCTACGATTTTTAGAGATTTTTTGGGTTTTCTAGGATTTTTTGGGGTCCTTTATTATTTTTTAGGGTTTTTTAGGGTGTTCAAGGTTTTTTCGAATTGTCTAGGGATTTTTCAATTTTTTAGGGTTTTCTATTCTTTTTTAGGGTTTTTGAGGGTTTTCTATTCCTTTTTAGGGTTTTTTAGGATTTTTATTTTTTAGGGGTTTTTAGGATTTTCTAGTGTTTTTAGGATTTTTTAGGGTTTTCTAGGATTTTAAGGGGTTTTTAAAGTTTATTAGGGTTTTTACGGTCTGGAACTTCTAGGGTTTTCTATGTTATTTAGGGTGTTTTATTGCTTTTTAGGGTTTTTAGGATTTTCTATGATTTTTAGGGTTTTAAAGGTTTTCTACGATTTTTCGGATTTTTTAAGATTTGCAAGGGTTTTTAGAGTTTTTTGTGGTTTTTAAGGTTTTCTAGTGTTTTTAGAGTTTTCTAGGAATTTTTTACCATTTTAGGGTTTTTAGGGTTTTCTAAAAAATCATAGAAAAGCCTAAAAATCATAAAAAACCGTAAACAACCTTAAAAAAAACCATAGAAAACACTAAAAACAGTAAAAACCCTAAAAAAAACCTAAAAACCATAAGAAAATCCTAGAAAAACCTAAAAACCATAAAACCCCTAGAAAATCCAAAATACCCTAAAAATCATAGAAAATCCTAAAAAACAATAAAATCCCAATAAAACCCTAAAAAATCCTCAAAAACCTTAAAAAAACCCTAAAAAACCCTACAAAACCCTAAAAAATCCTAGAAATCCGAGAAAATCATAAAATCCCTAAAATCCATAAAAAATCCCTAAAAAATCCTAGAAACCTGAAAACTCTAAAAAATTCTAGAAAACCCTAAAAATACTAGAAATATATAAAAAACCCTTAAAACCCTAGAAAACCCTAAAAATCCATAAAAATCCTAAAAACCCCTAAAAAATCTAAAAAATCCAAGAAAATCCTAAAAAATAGTAAAAATCCTAAAAAACCCTAAAAACTCAAAAAGCTCCTAAAAACCCTAAAAATTCTAGAAAACCTTAAAAAACCGTAGATAACCCTAGAAAATCCTGAAAAATCCTAAAAACCCTAGAAAATAAAAAAAACCCTAAAAACCTCAGAAAAACCTAAAAAATCCTAGAAAAATCCAAAAAACCCTACGAAATCCTAAAAATCTTAGAAAACCCTAAAAATTCTAAAAACCCTAGAAAACCCTAAAAAACCAAAGAAAATTCTAAAAAACCTCTAGAAAGCCTTAAAAAATCCTAAAAACCATAGAAAACCCTAAAATACCCTACAAAACCCTAAAAACCGAAAAAAAAACCTAGAAAACCCTAAAAACTGTAGAAAATCCTAAAAACACCAAAAAACCATAAAAAACACAAAAAACCCTAAAAAACCCTAGAAAACCAAAAAACCCTAAAAAATAAAAAAAAAAGCCTAGAAAATCCTAAAAAACCCTAAAAAATCCTAGAAAATCCTAAAAAAATTCCTAAAAACCCTAGAAAACTCTAAAAAACCCTAAAACCCTAAAAAATCCTAAAAAGCCTAAAAAACCCTAAAAACCCTAGGAAACCGTAATAAACCCTAAAAATCGTAGAAAACCCTAAAAAAACCCTAAAAAACATAAAAAACATAGAAAACCCAAAAACCCTAAAAACTCCTAAAAAGCCCTAGAAAATCATAGAAACCCTCGAAAATCCTAAAAAACCCTAAAATACCATAAAAACCCTAGAAAATCCTAAAAATCCTAGAAAATAATTAAAATCCTAGAATAAACCATAGAGAAGTCTAAAAATCCTAGAAGTCCCTAAAAAACCCTAAAAACTCTGAAAAACCCTAGAAAAATCCTAGAAGACCCTAAAAAACCCTAAAAACTCTGAAAAACTCTAGAAAATCCTAGAAAATCCAAAAAATACCTAAAAACCTAGAAAACGGTAAAAACCCTAGTAGCTCTACAAAACCCTAGAAAACCCAAACAACTCTAGAAAAATCATAAAGACTCTAAAAAGCCCTTGAAAACCCTAAAAACCCTAATGTTTAGGAATTTTTAGGGTTTCTAGGTTTTCTAGGGCCTTTTAGGGTTTCTATGGTTTTCTAGAGTTTTTAAAGTTTTCTTTGGTTTTCTAGGATTTTAGGGTTTCTTAGGGTTTTATAGGATTTTTAGTATCTTTTAGGTTTCCTAGGGTTTTCATGGGTTTTTTTGGTTTTTCAGTGTTTTTTAGGGTTTTCTAGGGTTTTTTTATGGTTCTTATGATTTTTTTAGGGTTTTCTAGAGTTTTGGGGGTTTTTATGGTTTTCTAGGATTTTTTATGATTTTCTAGGATTTTTAGGGTTTTCTAGGATTTTTTACGGTTTTCTAGGGTTTTTTAGTTTTTTTTGGGGTTTCTTAGGATTCTCTACGATTTTTAGAGATTTTTTGGGTTTTCTAGAATTTTTTGGGGTCCTTTATGATTTTTTAGGGTTTTTTAGGGTGTTCAAGGTTTTTTCGGATTGTCTAGGAATTTTTCGATTTTTTAGGGTTTTCTATTCTTTTTTAGGATTTTTGAGGGTTTTCTATTCCTTTTTAGGGTTTTTATTTTTTTAGGAGTTTTTTTCGGTTTTCTAGGATTTTTAGATTTTTATGGTTTTCTTGGGTTTTCGGTTTTTTTTGGGTTTTCTAAGGGTTTTTAGGATTTTCTAGTGTTTTTAGGATTTTTTTAGGGTTTTCTAGGATTTTAAGGGGTTTTTAAAGTTTTCTAGGGTTTTTGCGGTATCTCTGGAACTTCTAGGGTTTTCTATGTTATTTAGGGTGTTTTAGGGTTTTTTAGGAATTTCTAGGATTTTTAGGGTTTTAAAGGTTTTCTAGGATTTTTCGATTTTTTTAAGATTTGCAAGGGTTTTTAAGGTTTTCTAGTGTTTTTAGGGTTTTCTAGGATTTTTTAGAAAACCCTAAAAACCCTAAAAATCATAAAAAACCGTAAAAAACCTTAAGAAAAACCATAGAAAACACTAAAAACCCTAAAAAAACCTAAACCATAAGAAAATTCTAGAAAAACCTAAAAACCATAAAAACCCTAGAAAGTCTAAAATACCCTAAAAACCATAGAAAATCCTAAAGAATAATAAAATCCCAATAAAACCCTAAAAAATCCTCAAAAACCTTAAAAAACCCTAAAAAAATCCTACAAAACCCTAAAAAATCCTAGAAATCCGAGAAAATCATAAAATCCCTAAAAAACCATAAAAAAATCCCTAAAAAATCCAAGAAACCTGAAAACTCTAAAAAATTCTAGAAAACCCTAAAAATACTAGAAATCTATAAAAAAACCCTTAAAACCCTAGAAAACCCTAAAAAACCCTAAAAATCCATAAAAAACCCTAAAAACCCCAAAAAATCTAAAAAATCCAAGAAAACCCTAAAAATAGTAAAATCCAAGAAAACCATAAAAATAGTAAAAATCCTAAAAAATCTTAAAAACTCAAAAAGCTCCTAAAAACCCTGAAAATTCTAGAAAACCCTAAAAAACCATAGATAACCCTAGAAAATCCTGAAAAATCCTAAAAACCCTAGAAAATAAAAAAACCCTAAAAACCTCAGAAAAACCTAAAAATTCCTAGAAAAATCCAAAAAACCTACAAAATCCTAAAAACCTTAGAAAACCCTAAAAAATTCTAAAAACCCTGGAAAACCCTAAAAACCAAAGAAAATTCTAAAAAACCCTAGAAAACCAAAAAACCCTAAAAAATAAAAAAAAGCCTAGAAATTCCTAGAAAATCCTAAAAAAATTCCTAAAAACCCTAGAAAACTCTAAAAAACCCTAAAACCCTAAAAATTTCTAAAAACCCTAGAAAACCCTAAAAACCAAAGAAAATTCTAAAAAACCTCTAGAAAGCCTTAAAAAATCCTAAAAACCATAGAAAACCCTAAAATACCCTACAAAACCCTAAAAACCGAAAAAAACCCTAGAAAACCATAAAAACTGTAGAGAATCCAAAAAACACCAAAAAACCGTAAAAAATACTAAAAGCCCTAAAAAACCCTAGAAAACCAAAAAACCCTAAAAAATAAAAAAAAAGCCTAGAAAATCCTAAAAAACCCTAAAAACCCTAGAAAATCCTAAAAAAATTCCTAAAAACCCTAGAAAACTCTAAAAAACCCTAAAACCCTACAAAATCCTAAAGCCTAAAAACCCTAAAAACCCTAGAAAACCGTAATAAACCCTGAAAATCGTAGAAAACCCTCAAAAACCCTAAAAAACGTAAAAAATATAGAAAACCCAAAAACCCCTAAAAACCCTAAAAACTCCTAAAAAGCCCTAGAAAATCATAGAAACCCTCGAAAATCCTAGAAAATCCTAAAATACCATAAAAACCCTAGAAAATCCTAAAAATCCTAGAAAACAATAAAAATGCTAGAATAAACCATAGAGAAGTCTAAAAATCCTAGAAGACCCTAAAAAACCCTAAAAACTTTGAAAAACCCTAGAAATCGTAGAAAACCCAAAAAATACCTAAAAACCCTAGAAAATGGTAAAAACTATAATAGCTCTACAAAACCCTAGAAAACCCTAACAACTCTAGAAAAATCATAAAGACTCTAAAAAGCCCTTGAAAACCCTAAAAACCCTAAAGTTTAGGAATTTTTAGGGTTTCTAGGTTTTCTAGGGCCTTTTAGGGTTTCTATCGTTTTCTAGAGTTTTAAAAGTTTTCTTTGGTTTTCTAGGATTTTAGGGTTTCTTAGAATTTTATAGGATTTTTAGTATCTTTTAGGGTTTCCTAAGGTTTTCATGGGATTTTTGGGTTTTCAGCGTTTTTTATGGTTTTCTAGGGTTTTTATATGGTTCTTATGATTTTTTAGGGTTTTCTAGAGTTTTTGGGATTTTTATGGCATTCTAGGATTTTTTATGATTTTCTAGGGTTTTTAGGGTTTTCTAGGATTTTTACGATTTTCTAGGGTTTTTTAGTTTTTTTAGGGTTTCTTAGGATTCTCTACGGTTTTTAGGGATTTTTTGGGTTTTCTAGGATTTTTTGGGGTCTTTTATGATTTTTTAGGATTTTTTAGGGTGTTCAAGGATTTTTTGGATTGTCTAGGGATTTTTCGATTTTTTAGGGTTTTCTATTCTTTTTTAGGGTGGGTTTTCTATTCCTTTTTAGGGTTTTTATTTTTTTAGGAGTTTTTTTGGGTTTTTTAGGATATTTCATATTTTTTAAGATTTGCAAGGATTTTTAGAGTTTTTTAGGGTTTTTAAGGTTTTCTAGTGTTTTTAGGGTTAGAAAACACTAAAAACAGTAAAAACCCTAAAAAAACCTAAAAACTATAAGAAAATCCTAGAAAAACCTAAAAACCACAAAACCTTAGAAAATCCAAAATACCCTAAAAAACCATAGAAAATCCTAAAAAACAATAAAATCCAAATAAAACCCTAAAAAATCCTCAAAAACCTTTAAAAAAACCCTAAAAAAACCCTACAAAACCCTAAAAAATCCTAGAAATCCGAGAAAATCATTAAAATCCTAAAAAACCATAAAAAAATCCCTAAAAATCCTAGAAACCTAAAAACTCTAAAAAATTCTCGAAATCCCTAAAAATACTAGAAATCTATAAAAAACCCTTAAAACCCTAGAAAACCCTAAAAAACCCTAAAAATCCATAAAAACCCTAAAAACCCCAAAAAAATCTAGAAAATCCAAGAAAACCCTAAAAAACAATAAAAATCCTAAAAAATCCTAAAAATTCAAAAAACTCCTAAAAACCCTTAAAATCCTAGAAAACCCTAAAAAACCATAGATAACCCTAGAAAATCCTGAAAAATCCTAAAAACCCTAGAAAATAAAAAAAACCCAAAAAAGCCCAGAAAAACCTAAAAAACGCTAGAAAAATCCAACAAACCCTACAAAATCCTAAAAACCCTAAAAATTTCTAAAAACTCTAGAAAACCCTAAAAACCGAAGAAAATCCTAGAAAACCCTAAAATACCATAAAAACCCTAGAAAATCCTAAAAATCCTAGAAAACAATAAAAATCCTAGAATAAACCATAGAGAAGTCTAAAAATCCCAGAAGATCCTAAAAAACCCTAAAAACTCTGAAAAATCCTAGAAATCCTAGAAAACCTAAAAAATACCTAAAAACCCTAGAAAACGGTAAAAACCCTAATAGCTCTTCAAAACCCTAGAAAACCCTAACAACTCTAGAAAGATCATAAAGACTCTAAAAAGCCCTTGAAAACCCTAAAGACCCTAAAGTTTAGGAATTTTTAGGGTTTCTAGGTTTTCTAGGGCCTTTTAGGGTTTCTATGGTTTTCTAGAGTTTTTAAAGTTTTCTTTGGTTTTCTAGGATTTTAGGGTTTCTTAGGGTTTTATAGGATTTTTAGTATCTTTTAGGGTTTCCTAGGGTTTTCATGGGTTTTTTTTGGATTTTCAGCGTTTTTTAGGGTTTTCTAGGGTTTTTTTATGGTTCTTATGATTTTTTAGGGTTTTCTAGAATTTTTTACGATTTTCTAGGATTTTTTAGTTTTTTTTAGGGTTTCTTAGGATTCTCTACAGTTTTTAGAGATTTTTTGGGTTTTCTAGGATTTTTTGGGGTCCTTTATGATTTTTTAGGGTTTTTTTGGGTGTTTAAGGTTTTTTCGGATTGTCTAGGGATTTTTCGATTTTTTAGGGTTTTCTATTCTTTTTTAGGGTTTTTGAGGGTTTTCTATTCCTTTTTAGGATTTTTATTTTTTAGGAGGTTTTTTGGGTTTTCTAGGATTTTTAGATTTTTATGTTTTTTAGGATTTTCTTGTGTTTTCGGGTTTTTTTGGGTTTTCTAAGGGTTTTTAGGATTTTCTAGTGTTTTTAGGGTTTTTTAGGGTTTTCTAGGATTTTAAGGTGTTTTTAAAGTTTTCTAGGGTTTTTACGGTATTTTTGGAACTTCTAGGGTTTTCTATGTTATTTAGGGTGTTTTAGGGTTTTTTAGGGTTTTTAGGGTTTTTTAGGATTTTCTAGGATTTTTAGGGTTTTAAAGGTTTTCGAGGATTTTTCGGATTTTTTAAGATTTGCAAGGGTTTTTAGAGTTTTTTAGGATTTTTATGGTTTTCTAGTGTTTTTTAAGGTTTTCTAGGATTTTAGGGTTTTTAGGGTTTTCTAAAAAATCATAGAAAACCCTAAAAATCATAAAAAACTGTAAAAAACCTTAAAAAAACCATAGAAAACACTAAAAATAGTAAAAACCCTAAAAAAAACCTAAAAACTATAAGAAAATCCTAGTAAAACCTAAAAACCATAAAAACCCTAGAAAATCTAAAATACCCTAAAAACCATAGAAAATCCTAAAAAACAATAAAATCCCAATAAAACTCTAAAAAATCCTCAAAAACCTTAAAAAAAACCCTATAAAAACCCTACAAAACCCTAAAAAATTCTAGAAATCCGAGAAAACCATAAAATCCCTAAAAAACCATAAAAAATCCCTAAAAAATCCTAGAAACCTGAAAACTCTAAAAAATTCTAGAAAACCCTAAAAATACTAGAAATCTATAAAAAACCCTTAAAACCCTAGAAAACCCTAAAAATCCATAAAAACCCTAAAAAAAAAACACAAGAAGTCCTAAAAAACCCTAGAAAACAAAAAAATCCTAAAAAATAAAAAAAAGCCTAGAAAATCCTAAAAAACCCTTAGAAAACCCTAATAAACCCTGAAAATCGTAGAAAACATTAAAAAACCCTAAAAAACGTAAAAAAACGTAGAAAACCCAAAAAACCCCTAAAAACCCTAAAAACTCCTAAAAAGCCCTAGAAAATCATAGAAACCCTCGAAAATCCTAGAAAACCCTAAAATACCATAAAAACTCTAGAAAATCCTAAAAATCCTAGAAAACAATAAAAATCCTAGAGTAAACCATAGAGAAGTCTAAAAATCCTAGAAGACCCTAAAAAACTCTAAAAACTCTGAAAAACCCTAGAAATCCTAGAAAATCCAAAAAATACCTAAAAACCTAGAAAACGGTAAAAACCCTAGTAGCTCTACAAAACCCTAGAAAACCCAAACAGCTCTAGAAAAATCATAAAGACTCTAAAAAGCCCTTGAAAACCCTAAAAACCCTAATGTTTAGGAATTTTTAGGGTTTCTATGTTTTCTAGGGCCTTTTAGGATTTCTATGGTTTTCTAGAGTTTTTAAAGTTTTCTTTGGTTTTCTAGGATTTTAGGGTTTCTTAGGGTTTTATAGGATTTTTAGTATCTTT
>NW_026264175.1:9192-12834 GCF_000817695.3 Arachis duranensis
TTTTTACGAGTTTTTTTGGGTTTTCTAGGATTTTTAGATTTTTATGGTTTTTAGGGTTTTCTTGGGTTTTCGGGTTTTTTTGGGTTTTCTAAGGGTTTCTAGGATTTTCTAGTGTTTTTAGGGTTTTTTAGGGTTTTCTAGGATTTTAAGGGGTTTTTAAAGTTTTCTAGGTTTTTACGGTATTTCTGGAACTTCTAGGGTTTTCTATGTTATTTAGGGTGTGTTAGGGTTTTTTAGGGTTTTTAGGGTTTTTTAGGATTTTCTAGGATTTTTAGGGAAACCCTAAAAATACTAGAAATCTATAAAAAACCCTTAAAACCCTAGAAAACCCTAAAAAACCCTAAAAATCCATGAAAACCTTAAAAACCCCAAAAAAGTCTAGAAAATCCAAGAAAACCCTAAAAAACAGTAAAAATCCTAAAAAATCAAAAAACTCCTAAAAACCCTAAAAATCCTAGAAAATCCTAAAAAACCATAGATAACCCTAGAAAATCCTGAAAAATTCTAAAACCCTAGAAAATAAAAAAACCATAAAAACCTCAGAAAAACCTAAAAAACCCTAGAAAAATCCAAAAAACCCTACAAAATCCTAAAAACCCTAGAAAACCCTAAAAAATTCTAAAAACCCTAAAAAACCCTAAAAACCATAGAAAATTCTAAAAAACCTCTAGAAAGCCTTAAAAAATCCTAAAAACCATAGAAAACCCTAAAATACTCTACAAAACCCTAAATACCGAAAAAAAAACCCTAGAAAACCCTAAAAACTGTAGAAAATCCTAAAAACACCAAAAAACCGTAAAAAACACAAAAAGTCCTAAAAAACCCTAGAAAACAAAAAAATCCTAAAAAATAAAAAAAATCCTAGAAAATCCTAAAAAACCCTTAGAAAACCCTAATAAACCCTGAAAATCGTAGAAAACCCTAAAATACCCTAAAAAACGTAAAAAAACGTAGAAAACCCAAAAAACCCCTAAAAACCCTAAAAACTCCTAAAAAGCCCTAGAAAATCATGGAAACCCTCAAAAATCCTAGAAAACCCTAAAATATCGTAAAAACCCTAGAAAATCCTAAAAATCCTAGAAAACAATAAAAATCCTAGAAAATCCTAAAAAACGCTAAAAACTCTGAAAAACCCTAGAAATCCTAGAAAATCCAAAAAATACCTAAAAACCCTAGAAAACGGTAAAAACCCTAATAGCTCTACAAAACCCTAGAAAACCCTAACAACTCTAGAAAAATCATAAAGACTCTAAAAAGCCCTTGAAAACCCTAAAAACGCTAAAGTTTAGGAATTTTTAGGGTTTCTAGGTTTTCTAGGGTCTTTTAGGGTTTCTATGGTTTTCTAGAGTTTTTAAAGTTTTCTTTGGTTTTCTAGGATTTTAGGGTTTCTTAGGGTTATATAGGATTTTTAGTATCTTTTAGGGTTTCCTAGGGTTTTCATGGGTTTTTTTGGGTGTTCAGTGTTTTTTAGGGTTTTCTAGGGTTTTTTTAAGGTTCTTATGATTTTATAGGGTTTTCTAGAGTTTTTGGGGTTTTTATAGTTTTCTAGGATTTTTTATGATTTTCTAGGGTTTTTAGGGTTTTCTAGGATTTATTACGATTTTCTAGGGTTTTTTAGTTTTTTTTAGGGTTTCTTAGGATTCTCTGCGATTTTTAGGGATTTTTTGGATTTTTCTAGGATTTTTTGGGGTCCTCTATGATTTTTTTAGGGTTTTTTTAGGGTGTTCAAGGTTTTTTCGGATTGTCTAGGGATTTTTCGATGTTTTAGAGTTTTCTATTATTTTTTAGCGTTTTGAGAGTTCTCTATTCCTTTTTAGAGTTTTTATTTTTTTAGGAGTTTTGTTGGGTTTTCTAGGATTTTTAGATTTTTATGGTTTTTAGGTTTTCTTGGGTTTTCGGATTTTTTTTTGGGTTTTCTAAGGGTTTTTAGGATTTTCTAGTGTTTTTAGGGTTTTTTAGAGTTTTCTAGGATTTTAAGGGGTTTTTAAAGTTTTCCAGGGTTTTTACGGTATTTCTGGAACTTCTAGGGTTTTCCATGTTATTTAGGGTGTTTTAGGGTTTTTTAGGGTTTTTAGGGTTTTTTAGGATTTTCTAGGATTTTTAGGGTTTTAAAGGTTTTCTAGGATTTTTCGGATTTTTTAAGATTTGCAAGGGTTTTTAGAGTTTTTTAGGGTTTTTAAGGTTTTCTAGTGTTTTTAGGGTTTTCTAGGATTTTTTACCGTTTTAGGGTTTTTAGGGTTTTCTAAAAAATCATAGAAAACCCTAAAAATCATAAAAAAACCTTAAAAAACCTTAAAAAAAACCATAGAAAACACTAAAAATAGTAAAAACCCTAGAAAATCCAAAATACCCTAAAAACCATAGAAAATCCTAAAAAACAATAAAATCCCAATAAAACACTAAAAAATCCTCAAAAACATTAAAAAAACCCTAAAAAATCCTACAAAACCCTAAAAAATCCTAGAAATCCGAGAAAATCATAAAATCCCTAAAAAACCACAAAAAATCCCTAAAAAATCCTAGAAACCTGAAAACTCTAAAAAATTCTAGAAAACCCTAAAAATACTAGAAATCTATAAAAAATCCTTAAAACCATAGAAAACCCTAAAAAACCCTAAAAATCTATAAAAACCCTAAAAACCCCTAAAAAATCTAAAAAATCCAAGAAAATCCTAAAAAATCCTAAAAACTCAAAAAGCTCCTAAAAACCCTAAAAATTCTAGAAAACCCTAAAAAACCGTAGATAACCCTAGAAAATCCTGAAAAATCCTAAAAACCCTAGAAAATAAAAAAAACCCTAAAAACCTCAGAAAAACCTAAAAAATCATAGAAAAATCCAAAAAACCCTACAAAATCCTAAAAACCTTAGAAAACCCTAAAAATTCTAAAAACCCTAGAAAATCCTAAAAACCAAAGAAAATTCTAAAAAACCTCTAGAAAGCCTTAAAAAATCCTAAAAACCATAGAAAACCCTAAAAAATCCTAAAAACCGTAGAAAACTCTAGAAAATCCTAAAAACTGTAGAAAATCCTAAAAACACCAAAAAACCGTAAAAAACACAAAACCCTAAAAAACCCTAGAAAACCAAAAAACCCTAAAAAATAAAAAAAAGGCCTAGAAAATCCTAAAAAACCCTAAAAACCCTAGAAAATCCTAAAAAAATAAAAAAATCCTAAAAAGCCTAAAAAACCCTAAAAACCCTAGGAAACCATAATAAACCCTAAAAATCGTAGAAAACCCTAAAAAAACCCTAAAAAACGTAAAAAAAACATAGAAAACCCAAAAAACCCCTAAAACCCCTAAAAACTCCTAAAAAGCCCTAGAAAATTATAGAAACCCTCGAAAATCCTAAAAAACCCTAAAATACCATAAAAACCCTAGAAAATCCTTAAAATCCTAGAAAACAATTAAAATCCTAGAATAAACCATAGAGAAGTCTAAAAATCCTAGAAGACCCTAAAAACTCTGAAAAATCCTAGAAATCCTAGAAAACCCAAAAAATACCTAAAAACCCTAGAAAACGGTAAAAAACCCTAATAGCTCTACAAAACCCTAGAAAATCCTAAAAACTCTAGAAAAATCATAAAGACTCTAAAAAGCCCTTAAAAACCCTAAAAACCCTAAAGTTTAGGAATTTTTAGG
>NW_026264176.1:0-569 GCF_000817695.3 Arachis duranensis
TACCTGGCGGAAACCTCAAAAGAGGTCCAAACAAAATAGGATTGCTAGAAAAAGGCCCTTCATTGCCTCAAAGGAATCAAAGCTACAAATACAAAGCAATCCAAAGAAAGTCGAGCAGCAAGGCCAAAATCTAGAAAGGTGCCGAGTCGAGTACAAACAAACATAATATAAAATACAATATTATAACAAGCTTCAGAGGCCACCAGAATCAGCCCCAAAAACTTGAAAGCTACTTGTTGTTTTTCAAAATAAAAGGTGCTAAACAAGCAACCATTAGGAGCATCAACAGTCAGCAAGATATCAGTTACAAAACAAAGAGTTTTAAAAACCCACAAGTCGGGTTATCTACACGAAAAAAAATTCAACTAAAGATCCGAAGCCTTCTTGGCAGCACTGGCAGGTGGTGAAGGAGGACGAGTCTGAATGGGCACAGCCCACAGTCCCATCATCCCGATTCAAAATTTGACAATCCGGATCAGACACAGAATGACCAACCTCAACTGAAAGGACTGTAGAAGTCGACACTTTGACAGCAAGCGCAGGGGGAGGTTCGACATCATAATCATCAT
>NW_026264176.1:3526-6348 GCF_000817695.3 Arachis duranensis
CATTCGATGCCGTGATCTGTGTGTTAAGTGTTTCAGGCTTTATAGGCCATGAATGAGTGGGAGATTGGAAAGGAAGCTTGAAAAAATAGAAGAAATACAAGAAATTGAGGAGATGACCAGCGAGAGATAACACGGCCGCATAACTCACGCGATTGCGCGGAAGAGAGGAAATCGCAGCAACGCGGCAGCATGGCTCACGCGACCGCGTAGATTGGAAAAGTATAAGCAACGCGGAGGCATGAACGACGCCCCCGCATGGAAAAGCAAAACGCCAAATGACGAGTCCGCATGAATGACGCGGCCGCGTGACGTGCGCGATTTGCAAAATTTCAGAAGTCGCTGGCAG
The DNA here is from genome assembly GCF_000817695.3 of Arachis duranensis. Classification (NCBI taxonomy): domain Eukaryota; kingdom Viridiplantae; phylum Streptophyta; class Magnoliopsida; order Fabales; family Fabaceae; genus Arachis; species Arachis duranensis. The sequence goes on from NW_026264176.1 coordinate 3,873, forward strand.
AGTTTCTCGGCCGAATTTCAACCCAGTTTTCGGCCCGAAATTACAGATTAGAGCCAAGGAACATGCAGAAATGGGGAGAACATTCATTCCATAGAATTTTTTTAGTTTTAGATCTAGTTTTTACTCCTCTCTTAGGTTTTACACACTTGAGCATTCATAATTAGGAATTGGAAGATTTTGGCTTTAGCTTTTGAGAAGAGTTTACATACGGTACTAGTCATTATATTTTGTTATTTATTTTGTGCTTATTCTTCCATTTTCTTAATCCCCCTAGAGTTGACATTGGCTTATTTTTACAAGTTATTAATATAGATGATGAGCGGATATTTTATACGCTTTTTGGGGGTAATTTCATGTAGATTTTAGCATGTTTTAATTAGTTTTTAATAGAATTTTATTAGTTTTTAAGCAAAAATCATATTTCTGGATTTTACTATGAGCTTGTGTTTTTTTCTGTGATTTCAGGTATTTTGTGGCTGAAATTGAGGGAGCTGAGCAAAAATCTGATTTAGGCTGAAAAAGGACTGTTGATGCTGTTGGATTCTGACCTCCCTGCACTCGGAATGGATTTTTTGGAGGTAAAGAAGTTTAATCGATGCGCTCTAAATTGGGTTGGAAAGTAGACATCCAGGGCTTTCCAGAAATATATAATAGTCCATACTTTGCGGGAAGATAGATGACGTAAACTGGCGTTCAACGCCAGTTCGATGTTGCAGTCTGGCATTCAGCGCCAAAAACATGTTACAAGTTGGAGTTCAACGCCAGAAACAGGTTACAACCTGCCGTTCAACTCTAGAAACAGCCCAGACACGTGAGAAGCTTAAGTCTCAGCCCCAGCACACACCAAGTGGGCCCTAGAAGTGGATTTCTACTCCAATTATCTTAGTTTACTCATTTTCTGTAAACCTAGGTTACTAGTTTAGTATTTAAACAACTTTTAGAGACTTATTTTGTATCTCATGACATTTTTAGATCTAAAATTTGTACCTTTTGGCAGCATGAGTCTCTAAACCCCATTGTTGGGGGTGAGGAGCTCTGCAACGTCTCGATGAATTAATGCAACTATTTCTGTTTTCCAATCAAACATGCTTGTTCCTATCTAAGATGTTCATTCGTGCTTCACTATGAAGAAGGTGATGATCTGTGACACTCATCACCTTCCTCAATCCATGAACGTGTGCTTGACAACCACCTCCGTTCTAAACCTTGTCTGTGGTATTTCGAGTAGGATTCAAGGATTGAATGGCTGGGACGAGCTTCAAACTCGCGATTGTTGGGCGTAGTGACAGACGCAAAAGGATCAATGGATCTTATTCCGACATGATCGAGAACCAACAGATGATTAGCCGTGCTGTGACAGAGTGTTTGGACCATTTTCACTGAGAGGATGGGATGTAGCCATTGACAATGGTGACGCCCTACATACAGCTTGCCATGGAAAGAACTTTGCACTTTTGAAAGTGAGGAAGCATTATGTTACACGAATTCAGAGGACAATGCATCTCCAAAACTCCAACATATTCTCCATTATTGAGTAACAATTACTTATTCCAAACACTTTCACTTTTTACAATTAAATCCAAATAACCTTATTGGCATCCTGACTAAGATTAATAAGATAACCATAGCTTGCTTCAAGCCAACAATCTCCGTGGAATTCGACTCTTACTCACATAAGGTATTACTTGGACAACTCAGTGCACTTGCTGGTTAGTTGTGCGGATTGCAAAAGTGTGATTGCAATTTCATGCACCAAGTTTTTGGTGCCGTTGCCGAGGATTGTTTGAGTTTGAACAACTAAAGGTTTATTTTGTTACTTAGATTAGGAATAGAGTATTGTTGCTATAGAGTCATTAAATTCAAGTCCTTTAATTTCCTTTCAAAAATTTTTAAAAAATATTATTTTTCTTTATCAATTTTTAATTTTTTTTCATGGGTTTAGTGTCTTGTTCTAAGTTTGGTGTCAATTGCATATTTTATATTTTCCTTTTAAATTTTTGAAGTTGTGTTCTTTGATCTTCAAGTTGTTCTTGTTTATTTTTTCTTGTTTGATCTTTAGTTTTTCTTGTTTTGTGTCTTTCCTTGTTTTTCATGTGATTTTCAAAAAGTTCAAAAAGATTTTTCAAGAAAATACTTTTTCTTTCATGACTAAATTGGTTAGAGCGTTGGCTTATGTTTTTGGTATCTTCTTTTCAAAAATAATTTTTCTTTTGATTAAATCTTGTGTCAAATTTTAAGTTTGGTGTTCTCTTGTTAATTTTTCTTTAGTTTTCAAAAATTTTATTTTGGTTTTCTAAAAATTTTAAGTTTGGTGTTCTTTCTTTTGTTTTTGTTGTTCTTGAGTCTTCTTTGTGTTTTGATCTTAAAATTTTTATGTTCGGTGTGTCTTGGTGTTTTCCCTCCAAAATTTTTGAAAGCAAGGAGCATTGGATCTAAAAAATTTTAAGTCTTGTGTCTTTTGTGTGTTTTTCTCTTT
>NW_026264176.1:7121-8153 GCF_000817695.3 Arachis duranensis
TTTTCAGAGTGGGTGCAGTTAGACATCTTCTACTATGGGCTTACAGAAAAAGCTCAGATTTCTCTAGACCACTCAGCTGGCGGATCTATACATATGAGAAAGACAATAGAAGAAGCTCAAGAGCTTATTGATACAGTTGCCAGAAATCAGCATCTGTACTTAAACAGTGAACCTTCCATCAACGAAGAGGCTAAAACAATAATTGCTAAACTCAGTCTTGTGGAACAAGTTACTGAATTCAATCAGCAACTGGATTTTCTAACAAAACAGCTAGCCGAATTCAAGGAGATACTACAAGAAACAAGAATGGCTAATATGAATATGGAAGTACAGTTGAAGCAAACAGAACAACAATTATCAAAACAAATAACAAAAGAATGCCAAGCAGTTCAATTAAGAAGTGGGAAAACATTAAATACCTCACTTAAAGATAGCAAGAAGCCAAGAAATGAGCAAACTAACCAAAATCCCTCTTAGGATAGTGGTGCGCGAAATTCTGAACAATACTTTTCACAACTCTCATAATCCCCGGTCATGAACCCCAAAAACTTGGTGTTCAATACCATGGCATTACACAACTTCGCACAACTAACCAGCAAGTGCACTGGGTCGTCCAAGTAATAAACCTTACGCGAGTAAGGGTCGATCCCACGGAGATTGTTAGTATGAAGCAAGCTATGGTCATCTTGTAAATCTTAGTCAGGAAAACTCAAATGGATATGGTGATGAACGAAAATAAACACAAAGATAAAGATAGAGGTACTTATGTAATTCATTGGTAGGAACTTCAGATAAGCGCATGAAGATGCCTTCCTTTCCGTCTCTCTGCTTTCCTACTGTCTTCATCCAATCCTTCTTATTCCTTTCCATGGCAAGCTTGTGTAGGGTTTCACCGTTGTCAATGGCTACCTCCCATCCTCTCAGTGAAAGCGATTGCATATGCTCTGTCACAGCATAGCGGAATTCATCTGTCGGTTCTCAATCAGGCCGGAATAGAATCCAATGATTCTTTTGCGTCTGTCACTAACGCCC
>NW_026264176.1:9438-9802 GCF_000817695.3 Arachis duranensis
TATTCGGCCATGTTGATGGCCTTGCACTCTCCTTTTGGATTTTCTTCTGTATTGCTTCGGAGAGTACTAGGAGGGAGTTCAGTAATTTTCTTACTCAGCTGACTAGTGCACGAAATTGCAATCACACTTTTGCAACTCCGCACAACTAACCAGCAAGTGCACTGGGTCGTCCATGTAATACCTTGCGTGAGGAAGGGTCGATCCCACGGAGATTGTCGGCTTGAAGCAAGCTATGGTTATCTTGTAAATCTTAGTCAGGATATCAGGAATTATCAGGATTGATTGAGAAAAGCAAAAGAACATGAAATGGTTACTTGTTTTGCAGTAATGGGGAATAGGTTGAGGTTTTGGAGATGCTCTGTCT
>NW_026264176.1:11126-11368 GCF_000817695.3 Arachis duranensis
GTTTTTTTTTTTCACTGCTTTTTCTTGCTTCAAGAATCAATCTAATGATTTTTAGATCCTCAATAACAGTTCTCTTTCTCCTCATTCTTTCAAGAGCCAACAATTTTTAACATTCTCAAAAACAACAAATTCAAGAGACATATGCACTGTTCAAGCATTCGTTCAGAAAGCAAAAAGTATTGTCACCACATCAAGCTAATTCAACTAGTTTCAATGATAAATTTTGAAATCCTGTACTTCTT
>NW_026264176.1:11560-12831 GCF_000817695.3 Arachis duranensis
ATCAAGGAGATTAAAGAACAGGTCCACCTTAGTGATGGCGGCTTGTTCTTCCTCTTGAAGATCTTATAGAGTGCTTGAGCTCCTCAATGTCTCTTCCTTGCCTTTGTTGCTCCTCTCTATTGATTCTATGATCTTCTTTAATTTCATGGAGGAGGATGGAATGTTCTTGGTGCTCCATCCTTAGTTGTCCCATGTTGGAACTCAATTCTCCTAGGGAGGTGTTGATTTGCTCTAAATAGTTTTGTGGAGAAAAGTGCATCCCTTGAGATGAATCTCTCAATCTCCTAGGGATTTCTCCGGCCTTAGGTGCCATAAATGATTATGGAGAAACAAAAAGCAACGCTTTTACCACACCAAACTTAGAAGGTTTGCTCATCCTCGGGCAAAAGAAGAAAGAAGAGAGAGAGTGGTGGGGTAGATGGGGATCCTGTGGGGTCCACAGATCCTGAGGTGTCAAGAAAAATTCATCACTGCACCAAGTGGCGAGCAAAAATGCTCTTTCTGCCAATTCTGGCATTAAGCGCCGGGTTGGTGCCCATTTCTGGCATTTAACGCCAGCTTCTTGCCCCTTCCTGGCATTTAACGCCAGTCTGGTGCCCCTTTCTGGCGTTAAACGCCCCGAATGGTGCCAGACTGGGTGTTAAATGCCCATTTGCTGCCCTTACTGGCGTTTAAACGCCAACAAGTTTTCCTCCAGCGTGTGCTATTTTTCTTTCTGTTTTTCTTTCTGTTTTTGTTCTCCTCCAGGGTGTGCTGTTTTTCTTTCTATTTTTCTTTCTGTTTTTTGCTTTTTCAATTGATTTTGTGACTTCTCATGATCATCAACCTATAGAAAACATAAAATAACAAAGGAAATTAGATAAAATATAACATTGGGTTGCCTCCCAACAAGTGCTTCTTTAATGTCAGTAGCTTGACAGTGGGCCCTCATGGAGCCTCACGGAGGCTCAAAGCCATGTTGGAACCTCCCAACACCAAACTTAGAGTTTGAATGTGGGGGTTCAACACCAAACTTAGAAGTTGGTGGTGGCCTCCCAACACCAAACTTAGAGTTTGACTGTGGGGGCTCTATTTGACTCTGCTTTGAGAGAAGCTCTTCATGCTTCCTCTGCATGGTTACAGAAGGAGACCCTTGAGTCTTATAGTTTGCACTGTCTGCAAGCCACGGAACTTCCTGAATAGCAAACAACTGCTCATCCGGAAAGGTCTCAGAGATCTCAGTAGAAGGGAGGGACGCCCCAGCTACTGGTTCTATTCGGGACAGATGATCA
>NW_026264177.1:0-2141 GCF_000817695.3 Arachis duranensis
ACATTTGTCCACCTTCTTGAGAATCTGTGATACAGTGAAAACAAATGGTGTACCTCCTGATAGCTACAAGTTGCTACTCTTTGATGACAAGTCATCATATACCCATTTTTCAAGCTAATTTCACTTGTTTTGTTAGCATTTATGCACTTTCTTGCATCCTAAGTAAGTGATTTGGAGTGAAAATGCATAACTTCTTTAAATCAAGCAATCACCATGAATTTAATGTTAATCATTGAGGTTTGAGATCATTTTAATTGAATTTTAATTGATTTATAAGCCTCTTGAATTTAGTGATACTTTGAGTGGTTGTTTGGTTTATTGTAGGTGAAGAAAAGAAAAGAAAATGAAAAGCGTGGCCTAAGAAGCGTAACACAAGAAAAGGAAAGCGTGGCCAAAAAGGAGAGAAGCGTGCCGCTTTGCAATGGGGGAATCAACATTGCCCTCCACAAGGGCAGAATGCCCTCTAGGAGGGCAGCACTAAGTGACCAAGCCAAGGAAGGCAACCTTGCCCTGCCCACTCTAAGGGCAGAGCACAAAATGGTGCTTTAGAGCCAAGAGAAGCAAACTCTGCCTTGCCCTTGTGGAGAGCAGAATCGGGCATCTCAAGGAAAGAAATCAAGAAAAAAAAGTCACCCATGCATGCCACAAGGTTCGAACAAAGAACCATGAGGAAGCCAAGCCTTGAGACCCACTACCGTGCCAAGAAGCCAAAAAAATAAAATAGCGTGTTTGCACTCTCCCAGGTTTGAACCCGAGACGTGAAGGAAGGAACCTTGCCCTGCCCTTGGCGCGGGCAGGGCAGAAATTGGAATGGCGCACCAACTTTGCCCCCTGGCAGCACCACCCGCACGCACAACGCCCCCTGGCGCACCAAAGCTTTCCTGCCCTGCCCTTGGCGCGGGCAGGGCAGCGTCCCACGCACCAATGCGCATCCTGGCGCACCAAATTTCTTCCTGGCAGCACCATCCGCACACACGCCTCGACCCTGGCGCACCAAACTTTCCCGCCCTGCCCTTGGCGCGGGCAGGGCAGCTTTACTGTCATTTACTTTCTGTTAAACACAAATCACTCAACCAAAGCTTGATTCGCTTGACTAAATCACCCACTGAACTAAAATTGCTCAATCCTTCAATCCCTGTGGGATCGACCTCACTCATGTGAGTTATTATTACTTGATGCGACCCGGTACACTTGCCGGTGAGTTTTGTGTTGGATCGCTTTCCACACATCAAGTTTTTGGCGCCGTTGCCGGGGATTGAAATAGATTGACAATGATTAAGTGAAGTGGAGATCTAGATTAAGCATTTTTTTTCCTTTTCTGTTATTTTAACCCTCACTAACACACTAATTGTTTGTATTTTTGCTTAAACTAACCGAAACCTCATTCTAGCAATAGATTGAAGTTTCATTGGCTTTCTGGGTTAGTGTGTTTATTGCTGTGTGTTTGTATGTCAGGTATAGGGAGATCCTCTCCTATTATCTCTGAAATTGATCCAAGGACTCTTCGGAGAATAAGAAGAGCTGAAAGAGGGAAGTTCATTGTTGGGGAAGAAGAAGAATCTGAAGAGGAATCTGAAGAAGAATTCCAAGAAATGGAAGGGGATACCAGTCAACCAGGAGGAGGAGCCAACAATAACCAACAGAGAAGAGTTTTGGCTTCATACACGTTTGCAAATGCTAGGCATTGTGGGAGTAGCATTCTTCCTCCCAATGTCAATGCAAACAACTTTGAACTCAAGCCACAGCTCATCACTCTAGTGCAAAACAATTGTTCTTTTGGAGGAGGACCTTTGGAGGATCCAAATCAACATTTGTCCATTTTCTTGAGAATCTGTGACACAGTGAAGACAAATGGTGTGCCCCCTGATAGCTACAAGCTGCTGCTCTTCCCATTCTCTCTCAGAGATAAAGCCACTCAATGGCTAGAGACCTTTCCAAAAGAAAGCATCAACACTTGGGATGACTTGGTGAGCAAGTTTCTTGCCAAATTCTACCCCCCTCAAAGAGTCCTAAGGTTGAAGACAGAGGTTCAAACATTCACTCAAATGGAGGCCGAGAATTTATATGAAGCATGGGAGAGATATAAGGCTCTATTGAGGAAATGTCCACCAGAGATGTTCACTGAGTGGGACAAGTTGCAA
>NW_026264177.1:2211-3640 GCF_000817695.3 Arachis duranensis
CTTAAAGCTCAAGAAGCTCTTGATCACTCTGTCGGAGGCTCTCTACAACTCATGAAGACCACGGAGGAAGCTCAAAACCTTATTGAGATGGTGGCCAACAACCAATATTTCTTTGCTCATCAAAGACAACGCCAACCATCACAGAGAAGAGGAGTTATGGAGTTAGAAGGAGTTGATTCAATCTTAGCTCAAAACAAGATGATGCAACAGCAGATTCAACAACAATTTGAACAAATGGCTAAGAGAATTGATGGCTTGCAAGTGGCAGCAGTGAGCACCACAAGCCAACCCCCAACCACTTGGGTGCAAAATGAAGAAACTCAAGAGGAGCAACAACAAGAGCAAGTCCAATACATGCACAACCAAAATCTTGGAACAAATGAAGTCTATGGTGATACCTATAATCCATCTTGGAAGAACCATCCCAACCTCAGATGGGGAGACAACCATAATCAAAACCAACAACCATGGCAAAGAAACACTAACCAAAACAATTGGAAAAATACAAACCACAACCCCCAGCCAAACACTAACTGTTCATACCCTGACCGAGGTCCTCCATCTCGGGAAAATCCGCAAAAGGTCTGACCTTGTCCTAAAGCTCACATCTAAAGGTCGGACCTCGGACAAAGAGCAAGGAAGGCCCATCAAAAGGAACGCAGCCCAAACCTAAAGGCCGAAAAGGCCTAGAAAAGGTGGTTCCACAAAGATAGAGATAAAACTCCCAAAAGATAAGATAAGATAAGAATATCTTATCCAGGGAAGATCACTGCCAAACTACTATAAATACACTGGAGCACCCAGGTATGGCATTCATTCCAAATCTACACACATATCTGCTTGGACCCATGCTAACTTAAGCATCGGAGTGTCATTGCAGGTACAACCACCAACCATTCCTCATATCAAGCTCGGGTCACCAAACCCCTACCTCGGGCCTCTCCAGACGACCGAGCTGCACATTTCAGGTAAACCCTCGGAACATTGGCGCCGTTGCCGGGGAACCTGGAAGTCATCCCACTACCATGGCGGACGACCCTCTCATCAATGACCACGCTACGTCTGAACAAGAGGACGAAGTTGACACCGGAGAACGACCGGACAGCCCTCTATCACCACGTACTCCAGGAGGAAACAAACAGAATCGCCCAAAAACATCACCCCCAAACAAGGATCCACAAAATTCCGAAAGAGAGAAGAGCTCGGAAATTCTAGAAGCAGTCCGGGCACAACAAGACCGACTGAAACAACTCGAAGAGGACATAAAGAAGCAGAAAGAAACTGAACAAGATTTGAGAAGGGAGACTCGAAAGCGCAGAGAATTAGAAGAAAAACTGCGGAAAATAGAGGCCAACCTGAAAGACCGGACAGAACGCGGCACCACCACCAAAGGCAACCATGATCCCTTCACGCAAGAGATCATGAAGGA
>NW_026264177.1:4256-4712 GCF_000817695.3 Arachis duranensis
CCAGAGAAGGAAAACTCGACAGATACATAGCAGAAAAAGGAGAAGAGACCAGAAAAAGAAGGCGAGGAGATAACGAAGATCGGGCCGAACAAACCCCACGAACCCCTGAAAGGCACGTTCACATGATAAATGGAGGTTTTGCAGGCGGAGGAACATCCAGATCCTCGCGAAAAAGACACCTCAAAGAAGTCTATCACATCTGAGAAGATAGTCCCCTGCCCGAATTACCTACTATCTCATTTACCCGAGAAGACGCTCAAGGGATAATTCCCGGACATGACGATCCAATGGTAATCACCATTATCCTAGCAAACGCCAACTTACATCAAACCCTGATTGACCAGGGAAGCTCAGCAGATATCCTGTTCAAAACGGCCTTCGACAAGCTCGGACTTGAAGAAAAAGAACTAAAGGCCTATCCCACCGACCTATTTGGGCTAGGGGATACCCCAATCC
>NW_026264177.1:6244-8681 GCF_000817695.3 Arachis duranensis
TCTGATGGAATAATCAGGAGATGTATTCCTGAAAGTGAAACAAGAGATGTATTATGGCATTGCCATGGCTCAGCTTATGGTGGACATTTTGGTCCAGAAAGAACAGCAGCAAAGATTCTACAAAGTGGTTTCTATTGGCCAACCATCTTCAAAGATGCCAGGGAATTTGTCCACCAATGTAATGAATGCCAAAGAGCAGGAGGACTAACAAAAAGGAATGAAATGCCACAGAACTTCATCTTGGAAGTTGAATTGTTTGATCTATGGGGCATTGATTTCATGGGACCCTTTCCCCCTTCTTATTCATTCAGATATATCTTGGTGGCAGTAGAGTATGTTTCAAAATGGGTGGAAGCCATAGCCACAACTACTTGTGATGCACAAGTTGTCCTTCAATTCTTGAAGAAGCACATCTTTACTAGATATGGAGTACCCAAAGGTCTCATCAGTGATGGTGGTGGCCATTTTTGTAATAGACAAATGGAGAAACTTCTCCACAAATATGGAGTTATTCACAAGGTAGCCACACCATATCATCCCCAAACTAATGGTCAAGCAGAATTAGCAAACAGGGAACTAAATATAACTCACGGCTCAAGATATTCCCTGGCAAGCTTAAGTCTAAATGGACTGGTCCATACTTGGTGACTAAGGTTTTTCCTTATGGGAGCATTAAATTACTAGATGAAGCAACAAAGAATCAATTTACAGCAAATGGTCATAGAGCAAAATTGTACCTAGGAGGGCAATGGAACAAAGAGAAGGAGGTCCAGAACCTGAATCCCTCTTGAAGCAAAAATGAAGATGTCAAGCTAATGACAATAAAAGAGCGCTTGTTGGGAGGCAACCCAACCTGAGGTAGTTTCTTTTCATAGGTTTTCAATAAAAATGTTGAATAATCAGTATGCATTGCAAGGAGCTAAGTTTGGTGTTGCACACCAAAACAATTTGAGGGAGAATGAAAATTTCTAAGTTTGGTGTTCCACCAAAAATATCATTTGAAAATACATTCTCACCTCTTGCATGATTCTAACTCCAAGCAATCAACCACATTATTCAACTGTTAAATTGTTTTCTAGCTTTAATTCCATTAACCTTTAGCAAGGATACATGGTTTCAAATATGGTTAACTTGGTACATCTGAGACAGTGGCAAAACAATTAAGTTTGGTGTTCACACACAAAAAAAAAAATAAATCCTAAAAGCCACACTCAATTTATGCTTACTAACCATATAATCAAGGGCTTGAGAAGCAAGCAACTTTGAGGATTATGCAGGACATGAATCAACAATTGAAGACACTATGCATTTTAACTCAAAGAGAACACAACAGAAGGAAGAATCAAAGGGCTGCAACTTCAAAGGTTGTATCTGAACTTAATACTTGCTGCTGTGTGATGTTGTGAATTTGGGAAGCTTTGTATGTCTTGTTAAAGTGTTCATCTAGCTGCAAGTGAAATTGTTTGTTAAAAATGATAAGTCTGCATAATGCTTGTATCCATCACTTAGCTTGAAAATTGCTTTGTTTCCCATATGGTTAAATAAAAGAGTTTGGTTTGAATTGAAAAGTAAAATATCCAATGTTGCATAAGCATGAATGGAAGTTGGTGGTGGTACATGTGTTTGATTAAATGCATGACTCATGAAATAATTGTTGCATAATATCATTCTCATCCAATTGTGAGTTAGCTTGCTGTTACAAAGACTTTTATCAAGAATGAAACACCCTTGGTAACAAAAACAGAAAGAAAAGGAAGAAAGAAAAACCCAAAATGGCAAGAAAAACAAAGAATAAAGGTTGGACACCAATGGTTTGAACCTTAGGACAAATGCCTGTGGTGTTCTTGTACTGAGATCTGCTTGGATGAGTAAATTCTAAGGTGTATTTTGAAACCCGGTCACTTAGATCAACTGATTTGGGATGGCCAATTGAAAATCCACAATAAAGAGCAACTTAGATACAGAACATTTAGTTATCCAAAGAGATGCTGGGCATCAATGATCCTAGGAAGAATTAGTGAGCCATGTGTCTGTGGTGGAAAGATGTTGAGCAAAAGAAAAGAAAATAAAGCCAAAGGCTATGCTGCAGCATTTGACACCCAACCTCTAAAAGAATAATAAGCTTGTTAAAGCATTATAAGCCAAGAAGAGTTAGCAAGGGAGTAATCAAAAGGTGAGTCTTATAACAGCAAGTTTAGCAAACCTTTGATGCAAAATGTGTATTATGCAGCAGCAACAATAAATGAGTTATCATTGTCTGCATAAATGCCCTATAGATCAAGTTCTGCTATCTTCATAATAAGGATATATACTCTTTTCTTATTCATTCCATTTTCTCTTAGTTTTGATGCTTGCTTGGGGACAAGCAAGGTTTAAGTTTGGTGTTGTGATGACAAGTCATCATATACCCATTTTTCAAGCTAATTTCACTTGTTTT
>NW_026264177.1:12262-12812 GCF_000817695.3 Arachis duranensis
ATAAAGATAGAGATACTTATGTAATTCATTGGTGAGAATTTCAGATAAGCGTATGGAGATGCTTTGTCCCTTCCATCTCTCTGCTTTCCTACTATCTTCTTCCAATCCTTCTTAATCCTTTCCATGGCAAGTTGTATGTTGGGCATCACCGTTGTCAATGGCTACAGTCCCGTCCTCTCAGTGAAAATGTTCAACGTGCTCTGTCACAGCACGGCTATTCCGCTGTCGGTTCTCGATCATGTCGGAATAGAATCCAGTGATTCTTTTGCGTCTGTCACTAACGCCTCACAATTGCGAGTTTGAAGCTCGTCACAGTCATTCAATCCTTGAATCCTACTCAAAATACCATAGACAAGGTTTAGACCTTCCGGATTCTCTTGAATGCCGCCATCAATTCTAGCTTATACCACGAAGATTCCGATTAAGGGATCTAAGAGATAAACATTCAAGCCTTGTTTGCTTGTAGAATGGAAGTGGTTGTCAGGCACTCGTTCATAAGTGAGAATGATGATGAGCGTCACATAATCATCACATTCATCATGTTCTTGGG
>NW_026264178.1:0-2146 GCF_000817695.3 Arachis duranensis
TCCCATTAAATTCGAAAACCCTCATTTACATGAGTTCTAGTGTAGGATACACCCTCCAATTTACAGAGCGATGAGTGTGCTCTCCAGACTTGTGGTATTTTTCTTTCCTCGAAAATAAATTTTCCATGGACTCCGGAGCTAAACAAAACCTTAATCAGGGTGAGGAGTACACGATTAAAATATATTTTACTCCCATTAAATTCGAAAACTCTCATTTACATGAGTTCTAGTGCAGGATACACCCTCCAACTTAAAGAGCGATGACTGTGCTCTCTAGACTTGTGGTATTTTTCTTTCTTCGAAAATGAATTTTGCATGGACTCCGGAGCTAAACACAACCTTAATCGGAGAAAGGAGAACACGATTAAAATATATTTTACTCCTATTAAATTCGAAAACCCTAATTTACATGGGTTATAGTGTAGGATACACCCTCCAATTTAAAGAGCGATGAGTGTGCTCTCCAGACTTGTGGAATTTTTCTTTCCTCAAAAATGAATTTTGCATGGACTCCGGAGCTAAACACAACCTTAATCAGGGTGAGGAGTACACGATTAAAATATATTTTACTCCCATTAAATTCAAAAACCCTAATTTACATGAGTTCTAGTGTAAGATACACCCTCCAATTTAAATAGCGATGAGTGTGCACTCCAGACTTGTGGTATTTTTCTTTTCTCGAAAATAAATTTTGCATGGACTCCGAAGCTAAACACAACCTTAATCAAAGTGAGCAGTACACGGTTAAAATACATTTTACTCCCATTAAATTCGAAAACCCTAATTTACATGGGTTTTAGTGTAGAATACACCCTCCAATTTAAAGAGCGATGAGTGTGCTCTCCAGACTTGTGGAATTTTTCTTTCCTTTAAAATGAATTTTGCATGGACTCCGGAGCTAAACACAACCTTAATCAGGGTGAGGAGTACACGATTAAAATATATTTTAGTCCCATTAAATTCAAAAACCCTAATTTACATGAGTTCTAGTGTAGGATACATCCTCCAATTTAAAGAGCGATGAGTGTGCTCTCCAGACTTGTGGTATTTTTCTTTCCACGAAAATAAATTTTGCATGGACTCCGGAGCTAAACACAACCTTAATCGAGGTGAGGAGTACACGATTAAAATATATTTTACTCCCATTAGATTCGAAAACCCTAATTTACATGGGTTCTAGTGTAGGATACACCCTCAAATTTAAAGAACGATGAGTGTGCTCTCCAGACTTGTGGTATTTTTCTTTCCTCGAAAATAAATTTTGCATGGACCCGGAGCTAAACAGAACCTTAATTGGGGTGAGGAGTACACGATTAAAATATATTTTACTCCTATTAAATTCGAAAACCCTCATTTACATGAGTTCTAGTGTAGGATACACCCTCCAATTTAAAGAGCGATGAGTGTGCTCTCCAGACTTGTGGTATTTTTCTTTCCTCGAAAATGAATTTTGCATGGACTCTGGATCTAAACACAACCTTAATCGGAGAAAGGAGTACACGATTAAAATATATTTTACTCCCATTAAATTCGAAAACCTTAATTTACATGGGTTCTAGTGTAGGATACACCCTCCAATTTAAAGAGCGATGAGTGTGCTCTCCAGTGTTGTGGAATTTTTCTTTCCTTTAAAATGAATTTTGCATGGACTCCGGAGCTAAACACAACCTTAATCGGGGTGAGGAGTACACGATTAAAATATATTTTACTCCTATTAAATTCGAAAACCCTAATTTACATGAGTTCTAGTGTAGGATACACCCTCCAATTTAAAGAGCGATGAGTGTGCTCTCCAGACTTGTGGTATTTTTCTTTCCCCGAAAATAAATTTTGCATGGACTCCGGAGCTAAACACAACCTTAATCAGGGTGATAGTACACGATTAAAATAAATTTTACTCCCATTAAATTCGAAAACCCTCATTTACATGAGTTCTAGTGTAGGATACACTATCCAATTTAAAGAGCGATAAGTGTGCTATCCAGACTTATGGTCTTTTTCTTTCCTCGAAAATGAATTTTGAATGGACTCCGGAGCTAAACATAACCTTAATCGGCGTGAGGAGTCCACGATTAAAATATATTTGACTCCCATTAAATTCGAAAACCCTAAGTTACATGGGTTCTAGTGTAGGATACACCCTCCA
>NW_026264178.1:7564-7977 GCF_000817695.3 Arachis duranensis
GGTGAGGAGTACACGATTAAAATATATTTTAGTCCCATTAAATTCGAAAACCCTAATTTACATGAGTTCTAGTGTAGGATACACCCTCCAATTTAAAGAGCGATAAGTGTGCTTTTCAGACTTGTGGTATTTTTCTTTCCTCGAAAATGAATTTTGCATGGACTCCGGACCTAAACAAAACCTTAATCGGGGTGATGAGTACACGATTAAAATATATTTTACTCCCATTAAATTCGAAAACCCTAATTTACATGAGTTCTAGTGTAGGGTACACCGTCTAACTTAAAGAGCGATGAGTGTGCTCTCCAGACTTGTGGTATTTTTCTTTCCTAGAAAATGAATTTTGCATGGACTCTGGAGCTAAACACAACCTTAATCGGAGAAAGGAGTACACGATTAAAATATATTTTACT
>NW_026264178.1:8139-8529 GCF_000817695.3 Arachis duranensis
AATTTTGCATGGACTCCGGAGCTAAACACAACCTTAATCGGAGAAAGGAGAACACGATTAAAATATATTTTAGTCCTATTAAATTTGAAAACTCTAATTTACATGAGTTATAGTGTAGGATACACCCTCCAATTTAAAGAGCGATGAGTGTGCTCTCCAGACTTGTGGTATTTTTCTTTCCTCGAAAACAAAATTTTGCATGGACTCCAGAGCTAAACACAACCTTAATCGGGGTGAGGAGTACATGATTAAAATATATTTTACTCCCATTAAATTCAAAAACCCTAATTTACATGAGTTCTAGTGTATGATACACCCTCCAATTTAAATAGCGATGAGTGTGCTCTCCAGACTTGTGGTATTTTTCTTTCCTTGAAAATGAATTTTGCA
>NW_026264178.1:8777-9467 GCF_000817695.3 Arachis duranensis
TCCAGAGCTAAACACAACCTTTATCGGGGTGAGGAGTAGATGATTAAAATATATTTTGCTCCCATTAAATTCGAAAACCCTAATTTACATGAGTTCTAGTGTAGGATACATCCTCCAATTTAAAGAGCGATGAGTGTGCTCTCCAGACTTGTGGTATTTTTCTTTCCTCGAAAATAAATTTTGCATGGATTCCGGAGCTAAACACAACCTTAATCGAGGTGAGGAGTACACGATTAAAATATATTTTACTCCCATTAAATTCGAAAACCCTAATTTACATGAGTTCTAGTGTAGGGTACACCGTCCAACTTAAAGAGCGATGAGTGTGCTCTCCAGACTTGTGGTATTTTTCTTTCCTCGAAAATGAATTTTGCATGGACTCTGGAGCTAAACACAACGTTAATCGGAGAAAGGAGTACACGATTAAAATATATTTTACTCCCATTAAATTCGAAAACCCTAATTTACATGGGTTCTAGTGTAGGATACACCCTCCAATTTAAAGAGCGATGAGTGTGCTCTCCAGACTTGTGGTATTTTTCTTTCCTCGAAAATAAATTTTGCATGGACTCCAGAGCTAAACACAACCTTTATCGGGGTGAGGAGTAGATGATTAAAATATATTTTACTCCCATTAAATTCGAAAACCCTAATTTACATGAGTTCTAGTGTAGGATACACCCTCCAATT
>NW_026264178.1:9638-9990 GCF_000817695.3 Arachis duranensis
GTTACTCCCATTAAATTCGAAAACCCTAATTTACATGGGTTCTAGTGTAGGATACACCCTCCAATTTAATGAGCGATGAGTGTGCTCTCCAGACTTGTGGAATTTTTCTTTCCTTTAAAATGAATTTTGCATGGACTCCGGAGCTAAACACAACCTTAATCAGGGTGAGGAGCACACGATTAAAATATATTTTACTCCCATTAAATTCAAAAACCCTAATTTACATGAGTTCTAGTGTAGGATACATCTTCCAATTTAAAGAGCGATGAGGGTGCTCTCCAGACTTGTGGTATTTTTCTTTCCTCGAAAATAAATTTTGCATGGACTCTGGAGCTAAACACAACCTTAATCG
>NW_026264178.1:10801-12781 GCF_000817695.3 Arachis duranensis
TGTAGGATACACCCTCCAATTTAAAGAGCGATGAGGGTGCTCTCCAGTCTTGTGGAATTTTTCTTTCCCTTAAATGAATTTTGCATGGACTCCGGAGCTAAACACAACCTTAATCGGGGTGAGGAGTACACGATTAAAATATATTTTACTTCCATTAAATTCGAAAAACCTAATTTACATGAGTTCTAGTGTAGGATACACCCTCCAATTTAAAGAGCGATGAGTGTGCTCTCCAGAATTGTGGTATTTTTCTTTCCTCGAAAATAAATTTTGCATGGACTTCAGAGCTAACAAAACCTTAATCGGGGTGGGGAGTACACGATTAAAATATATTTTACTCCCATTAAATTTGAAAACCCTAATTTACATGAGTTCTAGTGTAGGATACACCCTCCAATTTAGAGAGCGATAAGTGTGTTTTCCAGACTTGTGGTATTTTTCTTTCCTCGAAAATAAATTTTGCATGGACTCTGGAGCTAAACAAAACCTTAATCGGGGTGAGGAGTGCACGATTAAAATATATTTTACTCCCATTAAATTCGAAAACCCTAATTTACATGAGTTCTAGTGTAGGATACACCCTCCAATTTAAAGAGCGATGAGTGTGCTCCAGACTTGTGGTATCTTTCTTTCCTCGAAAATAAAATTTGCAAGGACTCCGGAGCTAAACACAACCTTAATCGAGGTGAGGAGTACACGATTAAAATATATTTTACTCCCATTAAATTCGTCAACCCTAATTTACATGAGTTCTAGTGTAGGATACACCCTCCAATTTAAATAGCGATGAGTGTGCTCTCCAGACTTGTGGTATTTTTCTTTCCTTGAAAATGAATTTTGCATGGACTTCGGAGCTAAACACAACCTTAATTGGAGAAAGGAGTACATGATTAAAATATATTTTACTCCCATTAAATCCGAAAACCCTAATTTACATGGGTTCTAGTGTAGGATACACCCTCCAATTTAAAGAGCGACGAGTGTGCTACCCAGACTTATGGTCTTTTTCTTTCCTCGAAAATGAATTTTGCATGGACTCCGAAGCTATACATAACCTTAATCGGCGTGAGGAGTCCACGATTAAAATATATTTTACTCCCATTAAATTCAAAAACCCTAATTTACATGAGTTCTAGTGTAGGATACACCCTCCAATTTAAAGAGCGATAAGTGTGCTTTCCAGACTTGTGGTTTTTTTCTTTCCTCGAAAATGAATTTTGCATGGACTCCGGAGCTAAACAAAACCTTAATCGGGGTGAGGAGTACACGATTAAAATATATTTTACTCCCATTAAATTCAAAAACCATAATTTACATGAGTTCTAGTGTAGGATACACCCTCCAATTTAAAGAGCGATGAGTGTGCTCTCCAGTCTTGTGGAATTTTTTTTCCTTTAAAATGAATTTTGCATGGACACCATAGCTAAACACAAACTTAATCGAGGTGAGGAGTACACGATTAAAATATATTTTACTCCCATTAAATTCAAAAACCCTAATTTACATGAGTTCTAGTGTAGGATACACCCTCCAATTTAAATAGCGATGAGTGTGCTCTCCAGACTTGTGGTATTTTTCTTTCCCCGAAAATAAATTTTGCATGGACTCCGGAGGTAAACACAACCATAATCAAAGTGAGCAGTACACGGTTAAAATACATTTTACTCCCATTAAATTCGAAAACCCTAATTTACATGAGTTCTAGTGTAGGATACATCCTCCAATTTAAAGAGCGATGAGTGTGCTCTCCAGACTTGTGGTATTTTTCTTTCCTCGAAAATAAATTTTGCATGGACTCCGGTGCTAAACACAACCTTAATCGAGGTGAGGAGTACACGATTAAAATATATTTTACTCCCATTAAATTCGAAAACCTTAATTTACATGAGTTCTAGTGTTGGGTACACCGTCCAACTTAAAGAGCGATGAGTGTGCTCTCCAGACTTGTGGTATTTTTCTTTCCTTGAAAATGAATTTTGC
>NW_026264179.1:0-577 GCF_000817695.3 Arachis duranensis
AATTGAAAGCAATTAAACTAAGAAATTCAAGATCACTCAAGCTCCCAAACCGAAAAGAAAGCTTTCTAAAAACTAAAAAAAAAGAAGCTCTTCGAATAACTTGAATTCTATCCTATTTATACACTTTCTTCCAATGATCTTCAATCCTTGAGTTGGGCCTTTGCTCTTGGTGGAATTGGGCTGAAAGAGGCCTTGGTTGATTGCTCTTGGAGTTTGGAGAAGAACCCAAGTGACCCATTTGAACCGGATTGGATTTTGTAAAGTTGGAGTCAAAGTTAGGGGTCTAACTTTGAGGCTAACTTTTCATATCAGCAAACCCAATTTACTGATGCCAACGTTGGTGCCAAAGTTAGGGGTCTAACTTGAGCGCCAACGTTGGCCCTTCCTCATGCACAAATGGCGCCAACGTTAGCCTCCAAGTTAAGGGGCTAACGTTGGCGCAAACGTTGGCTAGCCCCTGGGAGAAATTTTCATGCCAACGTTAGCCTCCAAGTTAGGGGGCTAACGTTGGCGCAAACGTGAAGCACCCTGGGAGAAATTTTCATGCCAACGTTAGCCTCCAAGTTAGGGGGCTAAC
>NW_026264179.1:3320-7183 GCF_000817695.3 Arachis duranensis
GTTATTGGCTCTCTTGTTATTGAGCTCTGTAGTTTCTTGGCCAGCTGCTGTTGCTTTGAAAAGGTTATCTAAGACGTAATCCACTGCTCTCCTTGTTTCTGGGGTTAATCCTTCATAGAACGCTCGGAAACCCTCTTTGTCATTTGCTTTCTTGTATCTTTCCCATGGTTTGAACAATGATTCTTCCTCTCCTTGTATGAATGGATGTATCCCCTCTTCCATCTTGATGTTTTGTTGGGATGAGGAGAATTTGGCTAGAAATTTGGTAACCAAATCGTCCCAACTAGTAATACTTCCTTGGGGAAAGGTTTCGAACCATTGTGCAGCTTCATTCTTTAGTGAGAAGGGAAATAGCAAGAGCTTGAAGGTGTCATGATTTACACCATTGGGGTTGACAGCACCACAAGTCCTTAGAAAAATGGATATATGCTGTTCAGGATCTTCTACTGGATTTTCGCTGTAAGAACAATTTTTCTTGATTGATGTAATGAGTTGCGGATTCATGTTGTGGTGTTCTTCTTTCTCAGAAACTCCTTCTTCAATGATATCTTTCCCTTTGGCTGCTCTACTTTCCTGTGACATATAAATCAATCACAAGGAGTACACAGTGGTATTTTTTTGGAGAATAGAGTGTAGTCAATTGGGACAAAACCTCAAACAGTTAGCGTGTTAATAGAGGCAAAACTTTAAACAGTTAGTGGGTCAGTCAAAAATAAAGAAAAAGTGCTTGATCTAAACTACCACCTCACTTAATCATTGTCAATCTAATCAATCCCCGGCAACGGCGCCAAAAACTTGATGAGGTATTTTGGTGTGAAAATAAATTTCTCCCAAAACACACAAATCTAACCGGCAAGTGCACCGGGTCGCATCAAGTAATAAAAACTCACGGGAGTGAGGTCGATCCCACAGGGATTGAAGGATTGAGCAATTTTAGCTTAGTGGTTGATTTAGTCAAGCGAATCAAGATTTGGTTGAGTGATTTGTGATTTGCAGAATTTAAATTGCATAAAAAGTAAAGAGAACAAGAAATAAATTGCTGAATCTTAAAGAACAAGAAATTAAATGGCAGAAACTTAAAGAGCAAGAAATGTAAATTGCAAGAATCTTAAATGACAAGAAATGTTAATGGCTTGAAATGTAAAGGGGATTGGGACTTGGATTTGCAGGAATTAAACAAGAGAAATTAATTTGCATCAAACAGAAGATTAAATGGGAATTGGGGTTGAATCGGATTCAAACAGACAAGTAAAATGAACAAATAAAGCAAGAAACAGAGAATTGAAATGGTAAAATGAGATCTCAGGACCCAGAGACTAGAAAACCAAGTCTAGATCTCAATGCCTTCCTAGATCCAACAAGAACAATAGCAAGGGAATTGTAAATTGCAAAAAGAGTAGATGAGAAGCAAGTAACCGAAATGGAAATTCAATAGCAGTGAAAAATAAACAAGATTCAAGGTGAGATTGAAACAGAATTTCTTCAATTCTTCAACCCAAGATCCAAGACAAGTGTAATTGAAATTGAAAGCAATTAAACTAAGAAATTCAAGATCACTCAAGCTCCCAAACCGAAAAGAAAGCTTTCTAAAAACTAAAAAAAAGAAGCTCTTCGAATAACTTGAATTCTATCCTATTTATACACTTTCTTCCAATGATCTTCAATCCCTGAGTTGGGCCTTTGCTCTTGGTGGAATTGGGCTGAAAGAGGCCTTGGTTGATTGCTCTTGGAGTTTGGAGAAGAACCCAAGTGACCCATTTGAACCGGATTGGATTTTGTAAAGTTGGAGTCAAAGTTTGAGTCAAAGTTAGGGGTCTAACTTTGAGGCTAACTTTTCATATCAGCAAACCCAATTTACTGATGCCAACGTTGGTGCCAAAGTTAGGGGTCTAACTTGAGCGCCAACGTTGGCCCTTCCTCATGCACAAATGGCGCCAACGTTAGCCTCCAAGTTAGGGGGCTAACGTTGGCGCAAACGTGAAGCACCCTGGGAGAAATTTTCATGCCAACGTTAGCCTCCAAGTTAGGGGGCTAACGTTGGCGCAAACGTGAAGCACCCTGGGAGAAATTTTCATGCCAACGTTAGCCTCCAAGTTAGGGGGCTAACGTTGGCGCAAACGTGGGCAGCCTTGGGTGAAATTTTTCATGCCAACGTTAGCCTCCAAGTTATGGGGCTAACTTTGAGGCTAACTTTTCACCCAAAAGTTTGTGCTAAAGTTTGAGGGCTAACTTCAAGTCCAACTTTATACTTCCTAGTTCAATTTCACTTGTTTCATTGTCCTCTCTTAGCTTCTAGCCATTCCTTCTTACTTCAACCCTTTTCCAAGCTTTCTTCACCTATCATAAATCAACCAAACACATCAAAGCTATGCTCAAAATCATGAGATGTTCATTTTATCCTAATATGCACCAATTCTGGCATCAAACCTCATGAAATTGCATTAATTTATCTATGGTTGATTCAATCAAAGGAAGCATGAAAATCTACCTAAATTAGCTTGCTTAAGCCTCAAGAAAGTGCATAATTCAAGTGAAAACAAAAGAAAAAGACTAGTGAAACTAGGCTAAGATGACTTGTCATCATAAATCATCAGAAAATGCTATTTTTTCATAAATACAATATAAATTAATTTTAAAAATTTAAACTTTTTAAATTTTTATTTATTGGATATTTTTAAAATCTTTATTTTTCAACTTTTTGGTAAAAAAATTATTTTTTTAGTTTCAAAATTTAAAAATAAAAATTTTTCATCTTTTTTTTGTCTTCCTAATATTGCTGGACTTTATTTTATTTTTTAATTTTCAACAAAAAAATTTAATTTTTAAATTTAAAAATTCATGAAAATAAAAAATTTTGTCTTTTCAAATCCTAAATTTTTTTCAAGAACATTTTTAAAATTTTTTAAATCATCAGAAAATGCTATTTTTTCATAAATACAATATAAAATAATTTTAAAAATTTAAACTTTTTAAATTTTTATTTACTGGGTATTTTTTAAATCTTCATTTTTTAACTTTTTGGTAAAAAGATTATTTTTTTGGTTTCAAAATTTAAAATTAAAAAGTTTTCATCTTTTTTTTTGTATTCCTAATATTGCTGGACTTTATTTTATTTTTAAATTTTCAATAAAAAATTTAATTTTTAAATTTAAAAATTCATAAAAATGAAAAATTTTGTCTTTTCAATTCCAAAATTTTTTTCAAGAACACTTTTATATTTTTTTAATCACCGGATAATGCTATTTTTTCATAAATACAGAATAAATTAATTTTGAGAATTTAAACTTTTGTTTATTGGATAATTTTCTAAATCTTTATTTTAAACTTTTTGGTAAAAAGATTATTTTTTTAGTTTCAAATTTTAAAAATAAAAATTTTTCATCTTTTTTTCTCTTCCCAATATTGCTGAACTTTATTTTATTTTTTAATTTTCAATCAAAAAATTTAATTTTTAAATTTAAAAATTCATAAAAATAAAAAATTTTGTCTTTTCAAATCCTAAATTTTTTTGACAATATTTTTATATTTTTTTAATAACCCGATAATGCTATTTTTCATAAATACAGAATAAATTAGTTTTAAGAATTTAAACTTTTGTTTATTGGATAATTTTTTAAATCTTTTTTTCAACTTTTTGGTAAAAAGATTATTTTTTTAGTTTCAAAATTTAAAAATAAAAAGTTTTCATCTTTTTTTGTCTTCCTAATATTGCTGGACTTTATTTTATTTTTTAATTTTCAATAAAAAATTTAATTTTTAAATTTAAAAATTCATAAAAATGAAAAATTTTGTCTTTTCAATTCCAAAATTTTTTTCAAGAACACTTTTATATTTTTTAATCACCGGATAATGCTATTTTTTCA
>NW_026264179.1:8360-11767 GCF_000817695.3 Arachis duranensis
TCAAACGTTGAGGCAAACGTTGGCTGAAGAAGAAGCTCTTGGAAGGTAACGTTTGCGCCAACGTTTGACCTCAAACGTTGAGGCAAACGTTGGCGCCTAAAAGAAGAAAGATTGAGCTTCTGGGCAGCGACGTTTGAGCCAACGTTTGACCTCAAACTTGAGGTCAAACGTTGGCGCCTCACAGCCTGAAGGGGTATACTTCCAACAAGAATAACTTGAGCTACAGAGCTCCAAATGAGGTGATTTAAAAATCAATGGAAAGTAGAAATCGAGAGCTTTCCAAGCATATATGGCACTGCATGGTGGACACTAAAATTGAGGGAGAAAACTGCCCCGAAATGTGCATAAACGTACATGGTGGCAACCTGCAGTGAGGCCAACTGACCTCTGCACCTTCGACGGAGTATAACTTGAGCTGTGGAGCTTCAAATGATGCGCTTCCAAAAGCATTGGAAAGTAGACATTCAGGGCTTTCCAACAATATATAATAGTATAGGGTGAACAATGCATTTGAGCCTCCAGAACTGGCGTTTTCGACCACGTTTGAGGGCAAACTTCACCTCAAACGTTGGGCACCAAAGCCAGCGACCCTATCCTCTTCAAAGGAGCATAACTTGAGTTGTAGATGTCCAATTGAGGTGCTTCCAATTGGGTTAGAAAGGTGACATTCAGAGCTTTCCAACCATATATCATAGTCTATAGTGGGCATAAAATTGGCAACGTTGACAAGAGGACAAAGTAGCACCCCAAGGCTTGATATGCAACAAGAAGGATCCACGTTTGGCTCAAAGTTTGACCTCAAACTTTGGCCCAAACGTGGATGACAGCAAAGAGAGGCCATCTTCAACCCAAATCCAAAGCAAGCAAAGCCCATTATCATCACTCAAAGGCACAAGAGATAGATAAAATAGAAATTTCATTTAATTGTAATTTGTCTTTAATTTCACTCGCATTTTCATTTTCATTTGGTAAAAAGCCTATATAAAGGCATCACTCTCATTTCAAAAGGGGAGCTGAATTAAGGAGGCTGGCTCTGTTAGAGCATTAGGAGGAGGATAGAGAGCTTTCTCTGAGTTTTCCTTCCTGTTTTAAATCTTGGATTGGAAATTGGAGAAATTCTGTTTCAGTTTCTATCTGAGATCTCTCTGTTTTATTTTGCTGCATAATTCAAGGAATTGTGATTTGAATCAAGGCTCTCTTTACTGCTTCCATCTCTATTTCTTCTTCAAATTGTTTCTCTGTTGGATCAAGGAAGGAATTGAGATCTAGACTTGTTTTCTAGTCTCATTGATTTCCTGAGATCCTCACTTGTCTCTTTAGATTTCATAATTGAATTGAGTTTTCTTGCTGATTTACTTCTTTGCTACAATTTCCTTCTCTGCAATTTTTACTTTCTGTTGCACTGCCTCCAATTTATTTTTCCTGCAAGTTTAATTTTCTGCAATTGATCTGAGTTCTAATTTACTGCTCTCTTTAATTTCCAGCACCCACTTCCCCTTTTACATTCACTGCAATTTACTTTTCTTGCAATTTAAGTTTCAGCTATTTTACTTTCTTGCTTTTTCCTTTCTTGTCATTTACTTTCTGCACTTAAATTTTCCTTGCAATTTCCATTCTGTTGGTTACTCTTCACATAATCCATCAATGTTAGCTTGACTAAACTAATCACCCACTAAAGTTGCTTGATCCATCAATCCCTGTGGGATCGACCTCACTCTAAGTGAGTTATTACTACTTGATGCGACCCGGTATACTTGCCGGTTAGATCTATGTGTTTGGAAATTCGTTTTCCGCAAAAAAAACACCCATCAAGTTTTTGGCGCCGTTGTCGGGGATTGATTTTGATCAACAATGATTAAGTGGGTGAGAAGTCTAGATCAAGCATTTTCTTTGTTTTTATTCTCTGTTCTAAGTTGAAACCAAGGTGTTTGAGTTATTGCCTCACTAAGAAATTCTGTCTCTGTGACATGAATTTCAATTTTCATTGATGTTTACAAAATACAAATGGAGTTCAACTCATCTTTTTCAATTTTTGTTTATTGGATATTTTTGACAATCTTTATTTTTCAACTTTTTGGGAAAAATATTATTTTTTTAGTTTTAAAATTTAAAAATAAAAAGTTTTCATCTTTTTTTGTCTTCCAAATATTGCTGGACTTTAGTTTATTTTTTAATTTTCAATAAAAGGATTTTATTTTTAAATTTAAAAATTCATAAAAATAAAAACTTTTGTCTTTTCAAATCCTAAATTTTTTTTAAGAACATTATTTTATTTTTTTAATCACTGGATAATTCATTTTTTCATAAATACAGAATAAATTAATTTTAAAAATTTAAACTTTTTAAATTTTTTGTTATTGGATATTTTTTAAAATCTTTAGTTTTCATCTTTTTGGTAAAAATATTATTTTTTTATTTTCAAAATTTAAAAATAAAAAGTTTTCATCTTTTTTTTGTCTTCCTAATATTGCTGGACTTTATTTATTTTTTAATTGTTAATAACAAATTTAATTTTTAAATTTAAAAATTCATAAAAATGAGAAATTTTATCTTTTTAAATCCTAATTTTTTTTTCAAGAACATTTTTATATTTTTTAATTACCGTATAATGTGATTTTTTCATAAATACAAAATTAATTAATTTTAAAATTTTAAACTTTTTAAAAATTTTTGTTTATTGGATATTTTCCACAATCTTTATTTTCCAACTTTTTGGTAAAAAGATTATTTTTTTAGTTTCAAAATTAAAAATAAAAAGTTTTCATCTTTTTTTGTCTTCCAAATATTGCTGGACTTTAGTTTATTTTTTAATTTTCAATAAATGGATTTAATTTTTAAATTTAAAAATTCATAAAAATAAAAAATTTTGTCTCTTCAAATCCTAAATTTCTTTTCAAGAACATTTTTTTTAATCACCGGAGAATTCATTTTTTTAATAAATACAGAATAAATTAATTTTAAAAATTTAAACTTTTTAAATTTTTGTTCATTGGATATTTTTTAAAATCTATATTTTTACACTTTTTGGTAAAAAGATTTTTTTTAGTTTCAAAATTTAAAAATAAAAAGTTTTCATCTTTTTTTGTCTTCCTAATATTGTTGGACTTTAGTTTATTTTTTAATTTTCAATAAAAGGATTTAATTTTTAAATTTAAAAATTCATAAAAATAAAAAATTTTGCCTTTTCAAATCCTAAATTTTTTTTCAAGAACATTTTTTTTATTTTTTTAATCACCGGATAATTCATTTTTTTCTTAAATACAGAATAAATTAATTTTAAAATTTTAAACTTTTTAAATCTTTGTTTATTGGATATTTTTTAAAAACTTTATTTTTCAACTTTTTGGTAAAAATATTATTTTTTTAGTTTCAAAATTTAAAAATAAAAAGTTTTCATCTTTTTTTTG
>NW_026264179.1:11934-12765 GCF_000817695.3 Arachis duranensis
AAATATTGTTAGACTTTAGTTTATTTTTTAATTTTCAATAAATGGGTTTAATTTTTAAATTTAAAAATTCATAAAAATAAAAAGTTTTTTTCTTTTCAAATTCTAAATTTTTTTTCAAGAACATATTTTTTATTTTTTTAATCACTGGATAATTTATTTTTTTCATAAATACAGAATAAATTAATTTTAAAAATTTAAACTTTTTAGATTTTTGTTTATTGGATATTTTTTAAAATTTTTATTTCTCAACTTTTAGGTAAAAATATTATTTTTTTAGTTTCAAAATTTAAAAATAAAAGGTTTTCATCTTTTTTTTTTGTCTTCCTATTATTGCTGGACTTTATTTTATTTTTTAATTTTCAATTAAAAAATTTAATTTTTAAATTTGAAAATTCATGAAAATAAAAAATTTTGTCTTTTCAAATCCTAAATTATTTTTTCAAGAAGATTTTTTTATTTTTTAAATCATCAGAAAATGTTATTTTTTCATAAATACAATATAAATTAATTTTAATAATTTTAACTTTTTAAATTTTTACTTATTGGATATTTTTAAAATCTTTATTTTTAAACTTTTTGCTAAAAATATTATTTTTTTAGTTTCAAAATTTAAAAATAAAAAGTTTTCATCTTTTTTTTGTCTTCCTAATATTGTTGGACTTTATTTTATTTTTTAATTTTCAATAAAAATTTAATTTTTAAATTTAAAAATTCATGAAAATAAAAAATTTTGTCTTTTCAAATTCTAAATTTTTTTTCAAGAACATTTTTTTTATTTTTTAAATCATCAGAAAATGCTATTTTTTCATAAATACAATATAAATTAATTTT
>NW_026264180.1:0-223 GCF_000817695.3 Arachis duranensis
CCATCATAAATAAATATAAGAGCACACCATTAATAACTTTCACACCTCATACTTCCAATATATATCCACCAACAAATCTATTCCAACAACATTACAAGGCTAATCATTAAATACAACAAACAATTCAACTTATCCTATGATTCCTCTAACCTAAGTTTTCACAACACCGTAAATATTAAACGTGCGAAACTTAAACCATACCTTGGCCGATCACTTAGTTTTA
>NW_026264180.1:3665-12758 GCF_000817695.3 Arachis duranensis
TATGAAGCAAGCTATGGTCATCTTGTAAATCTCAGTCAGGCGGATTCAAATGGTTATGGAGGATTAATGATTAAAAGATGAATAAAACATAAAATAAGGATAGAGATACTTATGTAATTCATTGGTGAGAATTTCAGATAAACGTATGGAGATGCTTTGTCCCTTCCGTCTCTCTGCTTTCCTACTGTCTTCATCCAATCCTTCTTACTCCTTTCCATGGCAAGCTGTATGTTGGGCATCACCGTTGTTAATGGCTACAGTCCCGTCCTCTCAGTAAAAATGTTCAACGCGCTCTGTCACAGCACGGCTATTCATCTGTCAGTTCTCGATCATGTCGGAATAGAATCCAGTGATTCTTTTGCGTCTGTCACTAACGCCCCACAACCGCGAGTTTGAAGCTCGTCATAGTCATTCAATCCCTGAATCCTACTCAGAATACCACAGACAAGGTTTAGACCTTCCGGATTCTCAAGAATGACTGCCAATGGATTCTAGCTTATACCACGAAGATTCTGATTAAGGAATCCAAGAGATACACATTCAAGCCTTGTTTGCATGTAGAACGGAAGTGGTTGTTAGGCACGCGTTCATAAGTGAGAATGATGATGAGCGTCACATAATCATCACATTCATCAAGTTCTTGAGTGCGAATGAATATCTTAGAACAAGAATAAGCTGAATTAAATGGAAAATAGTAGTAATTGCATTGATACTCGAGGTATAGCAGAGCTCCACACCTTAATCTATAGTGTGTAGAAACTCCACCGTTGAAAATACATATGTGATAATGGTGATCATTGGCTTCGGTCCCAGAGAGGGAACCAGAAGAACCAAGATGAAAATACAATAGCAAAAGGTCTTATTTATAGAGAACTAGTAGCTTAGGGTTTACAGAAATGAGTAAATGACATAAAAATCCACTTCCGGACCCACTTGGTATGTGCTTGGGCTGAGCATTGAAGCTTTCATGTGTAGAGACTTTTCTTGGAGTTAAACGCCAGCTTTTGTGCCAGTTTGGGCGTTTAACTCCAGCTTTTATGCCAGTTCCGGCGTTAAACGCCGGGAATTCTTGAGCTGATTTTGAATGCCGGTTTGGGCCATCAAATCTCGGACAAAGTATGAACTATTATATCTTGCTGGAAAGCCCTGGATGTCTACTTTCCAACGCAATTGAGATCATGCCAATTGGGCTTCTGTAGCTCCAACAAATCCACTTAGAGTGCAGGGAGGTCAGAATCCAACAGCATCTGCAGTCCTTTTCAGCCTCTGAATCAGATTTTTGCTCAGGTCCCTCAATTTCAGCCAGAAAATACCTGAAATCACAGAAAAAGACACAAACTCATAGTAAAGTCCAGAAAATTGAATTTTAAATTAAAACTAATAAAAATATAATAAAAACTAACTAAAACATACTAAAAATAATGCCAAAAAGCGTATAAATTATCCGCTCATCATTTTGCATGCTCATCCTCGGTCTTAGAATAGATAAGAATGTCTTCAATAAATACAACAACAAATTTATCCAGATATGGACGAAAAATTCTGTTCATGTAATCCATGAATATCGCCAGAGCATTAGTCAGTCCAAAGGACATCACGGTATACTCGTAGTGGCCATATCACATTTTGAAGGCAGTCTTTGTGATATCCTCATCTCTAACCCTTATCTGGTGGTATCCGAATCGTAGATCAATCTTGGAGAACACATCGGCTCCCTATATTTGGTCCATCAGGTCATCAATCCTTGGCAACGGATATTTATTCTTCACTGTAACCTTATTCAGCTGCCTCTAGTCAACACATAAGCACATGGTTCCATCTTTCTTCTTCACCAGTAATACTGGCGCACCCCACGGAGATACACTTGGTCGGATAAAATTCTTACCCAACAGATTCTCTAGTTGAGATTTCAATTTGGCCATTTCTAGAGGCGACATCCTGTAAGGAGCACTGGAGATTAGTCCGGCCCCAGGTACTAAATCAATAACAAACTCAACTTTCCATTTTGGTGGAAATTCATCAATATCATTAGGGAACACCTCCGAAAACTCACACACAACCGGGATTTGTTCCAAGTTCTAATCATCCCCCGAAACACCCGCAGCTAACAACAATATCCCCTGACATTCGGCCCCAGAACAGTTCACCGTCATGGAACTCAAGTAGTAGTTATTCACTACAACCGGCCCTTCAGTGCCTTCAGGCATGAAATACACTATTTTCGCCGAGCAATCTAGTAAAACGCGGTTCTTGGATAACCAGTCCAATCCCAGAATGAGATCGAGACCAGTCATCGGCAAACAAATTAAGTTATGCACGAAATCACGCCCTTGTACTCGAAAAGGAACTTGGGGGCACCCTAATCTAGTCACCATAGCCTCGTGGGTAGCATTATATACCTTTAAATTATACCCCAGCACTACTATTTTCAATCCTAGCTCATCAGCCATCTCAAATAATGCAATAAAAGTATGTGAAGCCCCAGAATCTAACAAAGCATTCAAAGTTTTACCTACCATTTTATAGTTACCTCTGATCAATGCCTCTGACCCCTCAGCGTCTACTGAAGAAGTAGTGTATACCCTTCCTGGTTGCTGCACTTTGCCTGTCTCATACCTCTTCTTCTCTGGGTAACTACTAGCTAAATGTCCCGGCTGCCCACAGGATTAACAGACCCCAGTCCCAAACCTGCATGGCCCTGAATGATACTTCCCACATCTGTGACAACTCATATCCTGTTGTGGCTGCTTACCCTGTCTCCTTCCCTGATTAGCATTGGTATTAGGCCTCCTGGAGTTGCCTTGTCCCTGATTGTTCTGAGGGACAAAGCCACCACGCTTGAACTGTCTGCCTCTGGGTGCAAAGTTTCTCCCTGTGGCCCTTTGGAATAGCATCCTCAGACTCCCTTTTTCTGCTGTAGCCCTTCTAACACAATCCTTTGCCATCCTGGTCCTATTCACCGGCTCAGAAAACACTTGAATCTGCATAGGCGCCACAAAGCTCTAAATGTCACTTCTAAGGCCTCCTTCATACTTTATGCATTTCCACTCAGCAAAGTCCTCAGGAGCTCCTTGATAAAATGCGTGAGAAGCAGCACAATTCCTCAAACTTATTGGTGTACTCAGTAATAGTCATTTGGCCATATTTAAGTTGAAGCAGTTCAAGCTCTTTCGCATTTCTGACTGAGGTGGGAAAATATTTCTTATAAAATTTATCTCGGAACAACTCCCAAGAGATCACAATCCCATCAGGTTGCAGAATGCGCCTCATGCCCTGCCACCAGTGCTGAGCTTCACCATGCAATTAGTAGGTCCCAAACTCAACCCACTGCTCATCCGGAACTTGTTGGGCCTGTAATACTCGCTCAATGGCCTGTATCCAGTTATCAGCATCGGTCGAATTCGAGGTCCCTCTGAAAGTTAGAGGGTGAACCTTTAAGAAGGTAGAGAGCGTCATTGGACCATTATCACCATTATCGCCATTGTTCCCATTATTAATTTGGTTTCCTAGGACTTCAGTTGTCGCTTGCATTGCTACTGCCATGTTGCCTAATGCAGCCATGAAGTCTATAGGATTAAGAGTGTTTCCTGATGCCTCAGGCATGGCATTGCCTATTCAGCCTCTACCTCGCCTGCGTCTGCGTCCGCGAGTAGACATCTGGTCCCTTTACACACCAAACAAGTAATATCAAGTTTATCAGTCTCAATATCTCAAGTTCAGTGTTTTAAGTCCCAAATGCATACTCATAAACATTTATGCCACTTATATCAGTTAGATATCCTAATAGCACATAAACACATACACAGAGAATGCACAAAAGCACAATCAGTTCGTCCTCAGGCTCTATAGGAACGAACTACTCTGATACCATAATGTAACACCCTACTACACAGTATTTTACGCTTAAGTCATAGAACAGAGGTAGTGTGGTATTTCAAACCCCTAAACAGTAAAAAATATACAATTAATATTGAAAGAAATAACATATTAGGAGCCTTGAAACAAACGGGTAAACAAAAGTCGCAAAATGAAAAGCACAACACTCAAGGAATATGATTACTTACGTGCTAAAAAACCTAATAGGAACACAATAGGAATTGGCAAAAGAATAAGGAAAAGCCAAGGAAACAGCTTAACTAGCCCCCTGACTCAGCCTGCAAAGCTAAGGTTGGCTGGAGGATGTATATATACATATAAACATATATCGATATCCCTAAAATACATCAAAATATCAAAGTAAACTCCTAACTCTCCCTCAACCTCTAAGAGGAGCAGCATACATAAGTTACTTAGAGAGTAAGCTAGACATATATATACATATATACAACCAGAAACCAAAATACACCTAAGGACTACTTCGCTTCCCAGAATCCAGACGCCTAGCGAGGAGCCTCTCGACCAGCATCTGAAAAACAACAATACAATATGGAATGAGAACCAGAGGTTTTCAGCATGGTAAAAGTGCCACGCGCATAATAAATAAGGTCCTGAGAATGCCATAGGCAATCCTAGAACTCCGTTATAGAATTATCCAACTTAATACTAAACAGAAGCTATAAACAGGGTAGGTATTCTAAATCTATCTAACTTACTCAATTTCAATCCTAATCTAACACCAAACCATTTCTCCATTTCCTCCTTTTCCTCCATAAATCATAATGCAATAGAAACAAGCAACCGAACAAGTTCACGCACAAGTAATGAGCAGATAGTACAAATAGCAAGTATAACAGATAGCAGGTGATATATATCAATTGGGCATACCCAGGAAATGCATAGCAATCAAAACAAATAAATGCATATGATGCATGCCTGTCCTATGGCTGATGGGGCCCATCTGTCAGTTATCCAGCCAACCCGACAAGTCCGAAAACCCTAGACTGTCCCCCGTCGCGTATCCCCAAGAGTCTATGCATAGAGTTCACATTCAATCATCATATAAATCATTCAATGGGGGTTATCCATACCCGGGAACTTATACGTGCCCGGTCACCCTTACGATGTACGGTTAACAGAGTATCAAGAATCAACCTGGAACACGTGGTGGCGAGCCACGATTTTTACCCAGGGAAACTCGTATCTCAGATATCATCATTTATAAGCCATTTCATAGCCATAATCATTATTTAATCATTCATCAAGCCATGGCATGTTAAATCCTTTTATTAACAACCTCCCTTTCACATTTTTCATCATCATTCCCTTATAATTCATCTTGATTACCCTTTTCGGGTCCTGACCAAACTATTTATCAAAATCTTCTTAACCTTATTAATATCGAATAATCTTAAAACCAATCCAACTCTAACATTAAATCAATCATATCACACGAAGATTAAACTTTAACTTCTTGAACCCATGAATATCACTAAGACATCCTCGACACTCTATTTGCTTTTCTGTTTTCAATATAACAAATGAACTCGGAATTGCGCAAATTTTATGTCCAGACGTTCATCTTGAAATAAGCTTTCTAACAAACTAAAGATCATAATTTTCTGATTTCTCTAGCCTCAGGAATAAAGGAAAAACCGTGACTGTTCTACAGTGCATAAAACCAGAAAAACAACAGCAGCATGTGATGTTCAAAATTCAATATAAAATCCAAGTTAAATCCAATGACTTTAAAAATTAATGTAGTTAAACTCTACTCATCCAGGTTTCTTTCTCAAATGGTTCTGAGTTAATACCATTTTTAATGAAGTTACATTACCTGGAAGTTAAATAAAAATAAGTCAAAATCTGTTTTAGAAACTAACAAGTTTAGTGCCTTTCAATTTGAATAACTTTTCTTACAAAACTCCAATTAAGCTAAATTTTGGTTTGGGAACTCCTAGCTCATTCAGAAATCAGTGTCTTGATTGCAACCCAATTTCTATTTAATTCTAAGAGTTACAAGCATTGGAAGTTGATGCATAGCTTGCTGAAATCTGTTTCTTTTCAGCTTTGACCACCAATATTCAAAAATTCACAACTCCCAATCCTAAACTCTTAAACTTCTGAAGTTTTAGAACAATAAAGCAAGTTAATCAAATTTTATAACAAAATTGGTTTTGCTCCAAAACTCAACTCGTAGAAGTCACAGCAAGACAAACAAGTTGCTGCTCTGTTTGACCTTTTCTGCTGCAGGACAGATTTAATAACCTAACTTTAAAAATTTGCCATAAATGGTATATTTAACAAAAAGGTCCCAAATTTTCCAGTTTAGTTCCTTATATTTCCAAATTTAGCCCAAACTTGGTCTCATGCAATTCCAATCATTACATAATTAGTTACAACATATGCAATACCACCACAACACAACTCTACATCCTTATTAACAAACACCAATCCTAATCCATCATAAATAAATATAAGAGCACACCATTAACAACTTTCACATCTCATACTTCCAATATATATCCACCAACAAATCTATTCCAACAACATTACAAGGCTAATCATTAAATACAACAAACAATTCAACTTATCCTATGGTTCCTCTAACATAAGTTTTCACAACACCGTAAATATTAATATAAACGTGCGAAACTTAAACCATACCTTGGCCGATCACTTAATTCACCCAAGGCAGCCTCTCAACACAAAATCACAGCCCCTCCAAACTCAATCAAACAGCTCCAAAGTAAGCCTAGTCACCAACAAAGCTACAAGTAATCCAAATTCAAGTCCAATGCATAAACACCCTCTTAAACTACACCTAATACACATATATATGTTCCAATTCAGTTTTCTATTACCAAAAACAAAATTGAGCTAGAATTAGGGTGTTCTTACCATACCCATATGCTCAGTAGCTTGAGCCCACAAGTTCCGGAAGCTAACTTGAACCTAAAACAAAGAAATTGGACAAGATTCACCATAGGTTTTCAAGTTTACCAAAGAAAGAGGGATAGAGATTCTGAACTTAATAGGAGGCTTACCAGTGAAATTGTTCAGATAGAAAGGTAGAGCTCGACGCGCTAAGCGCGTGGCCGTGAACGGTGCGACAATCGGAGCCCGGACGGAGGAGTTATGGTGGTGAGAAGGAAAGGTGAGGGTTAGGTTTCTTCTCCTCCCCCCTTGCTGTGTGTTTCGTTGCTTTTGTGAAATGGAGAAGATGAAGCTGCTGCTTCATTTATGTTATGGGTCTGGTTGGACCAACGGGCTCGGTTGGGATCCCAGTTCAACCGGTTCGGCCTTTTCGGTCCGATTCTGAGCCAAATTTTTCAAATTGGTATCAAAATTTTTGTTTCGACGAGCTCTATCCTATTTTGATATTAATTTTATATTTTTAGCTTTCCTAATAAAAATTTAATTTATTAGCTAATAATTTACCGATTTTAGCGGAGTTTACACAGACGAAATGGATAATGGTGGATGATAATAACACTAAATGGTCACAATAGTCTTTAAAATATCACTAATTTTTTAAATTAGTGCTTGAAAGATTTTTTTTATTCAATTAGTTATGTTAGTTCTTCTGTTATTTTATTTATTGATGGTATCAAAATTTACTAATGTGACATGTTGAAATTAAACCCCAACACATATCTAAAAGTTTTAATTAACTATTAACATGACTAATTTATGAAATTAGATCAAATCAACCTCAAATTGAAGAATTTCAATGCCTCGAGTTCTTTCTCCAATTACATTTTGATTTAATCTAATTTCATAAACTAATCACGTTAATAATCAATTATGATTTCTAGGTGTGTATTGGAGTCTCACTTGACGTGTTATATTAGCGAGTTTTTATACCACCACCAAATAAAGTGACGAAAGAACTAACACAACTGATTTAAAATCTTTAAATGATAAAATTGATTAAAAAAATCTTTTAAAGACTAACTTACAGAACAAATAATCTTTTAAAGACTAATCCGACTATTTGCTCATAACAGTAACAATAATAATTATAATTATAATAACACTAATAGTAAGTATAACAGTAGCGAGTATTATTATTTAAATTAACAATAACAATAATAATAGTGTTTAAATTAACAATAACAATATTTAATTTATAAGAAAAATAAATCAATACAAAGTATATTTTCATTCTGAGTCAAATGTGCAAAATAATATGCTGCTCTCTTTGCGATTAAGATGTTGTTTGACGAATGTTCTCCTCAATTTTTTATACCCCTGCGTGGCTTCATCGTTATCAAATCATTCTAATCCTAAGATTTTTTAAAAATATTGTAACCCTGTCATGTGTGCCTCTTGGTCCCACCACCATATATGTGAAGGATAAATTATTGAAGTATTTAGAACTTATTTAAAAAAAAGTAAAAATAAAATAAATAGTAACTTATTTTTCAATATTTGTTTTGTATTTTTATTTTTTAATAATTTTTTACCTTCTAACATCTTATAAAAACAATGAAAATGCTAATTGCAATGATCTATTAAATAACATGTCCACTACCTATCACGGAAATGAATTTTCTCCAGTATTTTTTAACACTTGACAAGATATAGTATAATTTTTTACTTTTGATTTTATAAGTGGGACCAGAAATAAATAAAAGAGAAAGTAATGAATGATTAAATTAAACACTGAATACCATCCAATTTTTTTTTTCAACTGGAGAGAATGCACTCCCTACCTATCGCTCCTAATTGGTCATGCAGTTAGTAAGACCACCGTTTATCTCCTATTCATTCCAAATTATATTATTTTTTTGTATGATATTTTGATTGTATTTACGTTATAATAATATATCACTCATATTTTAATTATTTTTTGTAAATTTAATTTTGATTAAAAATAAAATCGTGTTAATGTGATTTATGTTTGGCAATTTTTAGATTAAAATAGATAATAATAAACTAAATATTATTTAGATTATATTATTGAAAATTGCTTTTACAAAAAAAAATACTAAAAAAAACATGAATTTAAAGAATTAATTTATCTTATCTTATCTTATAATGTTAATTTAGATTTTTTAAATGAATCTTATTAACCAACTTTATAATAACAATTAATATTTACTTGTGAAATTAACAAATACATAAAATATCAAAAACAAAAAACATATATGAATAATATATCAAAATATACTTTATTAAATTATATTATCTATAATTTTTTATTATTCTTAG
>NW_026264181.1:0-325 GCF_000817695.3 Arachis duranensis
TTCATCTTTTTTTGTCTTCTTAATATTACTGGAGTTTATTTAATTTTTTAATTTTCAAAAAAAATTATAATTTTTAAATTTAAAAATTCATAAAATTAAAAAATTTTGTCTTTTCGAATCCTAAATTTTTTTTCAAGAACATTTTTTTATTTTTTTAATCACCGGATAATGCTATTTTTTCATAATATAGAATAAATTAATTTTAAAAATTTAAACTTTTTAAATTTTTGTTTATTGGAAATTTTTTAAAATCTTTATTTTTCAACTTTTTGGTAAAAAGATTATTTTTTTAGTTTCAAAATTTAAAAATAAAAAGTTTTCATCT
>NW_026264181.1:472-993 GCF_000817695.3 Arachis duranensis
TTCAAATCCTAAATTTTTTTTCAAGAACATTTTTTTATTTTTTTATCACCGGATAATGCTATTTTTTCATAAATACAGAATGAATTAATTTTAAAAATTTAAACTTTTTAAACTTTTTGTTTATTGCATATTTTTTAAAATCTTTATTTTTCAACTTTTTGGTAAAAAGATTATTTTTTTAGTTTCAAAATTTAAAAATAAAAAGTTTTCATCTTTTTTTGTCTTCCTAATATTACTGGACTTTATTTAATTTCTTAATTTTCAATAGAAAATTATAATTTTTAAATTTAAAAATTCATAAAAATAAAAAATTATTTCTTTTCAAATCCTAAATTTTTTTCAAGAACATTTTTTTTATTTTTTTATCACCGGATAATGCTATTTTTTTCATAAATACAGAATAAATTAATTTTAAAAATTTAAACTTTTTAAATTTTTGTTTATTGGATATTTTTTAAAATCTTTATTTTTCAACTCTTTGGTAAAATATTACTTTTTTAGTTTCAAAATTTAAAAATAAA
>NW_026264181.1:4817-7998 GCF_000817695.3 Arachis duranensis
ACACTCTTGCTAACTTAGGCATCGGAGTGTCTTTGCAGGTACCACCCCCCATTCACTCGCGGGCACAAGTCGGACGGAGCCTCCCGAGTTGCAGATCCACCCGGAGTTCTCCTCCTTCACACACTTGGGCCGCCAAACGCCATCCATCGTATTAATCTCCGGTTACCTACCGTAACATTGGCGCCGTTGCTGGGGACCCGAGAGATCATCCATCGATGGCGGATTGATCCCACGAAGAAGGCCATGCAGAAACAGATTCTGAACAAGAGAATCTAGACATGGGTAATGACAATGAAGACATGGCCCACAGCAAGATAACGACCAACACAGAGAGGGTACCTCCGGAGTGAAGAATCCGAAGGTAAATTCCTCAGATGGACGTGAGTCGGAAAAGGGTGGACCATCCCACATAACTGAATTGATGGGATTAGTCCATAGCCGCCTGGAACAATTGGAGCAAGAGCGGGAGAAACAGAAGGAAATCGAAAGGTACCTTAAAGAGGAGATGGAACGGCGAAAAGAGTTAGAAAGAAAACTCTTACAGCTAGAGTCCTCCCTCAAGAACTCCCGCGATGAACAAGAAGACCAACTCCCGGGCGGAGAAGATCCTTTCAGCGAGGACATAATGAGGGCAAAAGTCCCAAGGAACTTTAAAAGCCCCGATATGGACCTCTATGATGGAACCACAGATCCAAAGCATCATCTAAGCAACTTTAAAAGTCAGATGTATCTAGCTGATGCCTCCGACGCTACGAGATGCAAGGCTTTCCCGACCACTTTATCAAAAGCAGCAATGAAGTGGTTTGATAGCCTCCCCCCGAGATCCATCACCAGCTTTGAAGACCTCTCAAGGAAGTTCTTGATGAGGTTCTCAATCCAAAAGGACAAGGTAAAACATGCACTAAGCCTCCTGGGAATAAAACAGGAGGTCGGAGAGTCTTTACGAGCCTATATGGAAAGGTTCAATAAAGCATGTTTGGAGATCCAAGACCTGCCCACAGAGGCAGTCATAATGGGGTTAGTCAATGGGCTTAGAGAAGGTCCCTTCTCCCAGTCCATATCTAAAAGACACCCCGTTTCTCTAAGTGATGTACAGGAAAGGGCCTTCTCTAAGTGATGTACAAGAAAGGGCTGAAAAGTACATCAATATGGAAGAGAATGCAAAACTAAGGGACCTGAGTTGGCGACCTGGACCCACTTCCTCATCTAAGGAGAGGGAAAGGGAAGTCAAGAAGAAGGAAGAACTCGGTCTCGAAAGGCCCAGAAAATACCACTCTTATACTCCTCTAAAAACCTCTTCAGTGGACGTATACAGAGAGATTTGCCACACTGAAAGGCTGCCACCCCCTAGACCTATTAAAAATAAAAAAGGGGGAAGCCGCGGCAATTATTGCGAGTACCATAAGATATATGGTCACTCCACTAACGACTGCTACGACCTTAAGAATGTGATAGAAAAGCTGGCTAGAGAAGGTCGGCTTGATAGATATCTCATGGAAAGGTCGGACGGTCACGGAAAGAGAAAGCGAGATGACATGGATAGAAGAGATCCACCACCACAGACCCCAAAGAGACATATCCATATGATCTCAGGAGGGTTTGCGGGAGGTGGAATCACCAAATCTTCTCGCAAAAGACATCTCAAGAGAGTCTATCAGGTCGGGGAAGAGACACCCGACCTCCCCACTATCTCATTCACAAAAGAAGATGGGCAAGGAGTAATCCCCAGGCACGATGACCCCGTGGTGATAACCATGATCCTAGCCAATGCCCATCTCCACAGAACCCTAGTAGACCAAGGAAGCTCGGCGGACATCCTTTTCAAGCCCGCCTTCGACAAGCTAGGGTTAGATGAAAAAGAGTTAAGAGCCTACCCCGACACCCTATATGGGTTAGGGGATACGCCAATAAAACCACTGGGATTTTTACCCCTTCACACCACTTTTGGAAGAGGGGAAAAATCAAGGACTCTAAGCATAGACTTTATAGTCATCGATGAAGGGTCAGCCTACAATGCCTTAATTGGCAGGACTACCCTTAATCGTCTTGGAGTAGTGGTATCCACTCCCCACCTTTGC
This sequence comes from Arachis duranensis, assembly GCF_000817695.3. Classification (NCBI taxonomy): domain Eukaryota; kingdom Viridiplantae; phylum Streptophyta; class Magnoliopsida; order Fabales; family Fabaceae; genus Arachis; species Arachis duranensis. The sequence goes on from NW_026264181.1 coordinate 6,896, forward strand.
ATGAAATTCCCGACTCCTGGAGGAATAGCAACGGTAAGGGGAGATCAAAAATTGGCAAGGAAGTGCTACAACGAAAGCCTAAATCTGAGAGAAAAGGGCAAAGAAGTCCACACCATAGAGCTAGGCGGCACAAGGACCAGAGAAGAGTTGCGACCCCAGCCGGGAGGAAAAACCGAGGAGATACAAGTCGGAGAGGAGGAAGGAAAAAACACTTACATAGGAGCCAACCTAGGGGAAACCCTAAAACAAAGGTTGGGGGAGCTCCTAAGAGCTAATTCCGACCTCTTCGCATGGAAGGCTTCCGACATGCCCGGGATTGATCCCGAGCTCATGTCCCACAGGCTCTCGGTTTACCCAGGGTCCCGACCTGTACAGCAAAGAAGACGCAAGCTCGGCCCAGAGCGAGCCTCAATAGTAGAAGAGCAAGTACAGGCGCTCCTGGAAGCCGGCTTTATTAGGGTGGTCAAATACCCAACGTGGCTAGCCAACGTAGTGCTAGTCAAGAAACAGAATGGTAAATGGAGAATGTGCGTCGACTATACCGACTTAAATAAGACATGTCCTAAGGACCCTTATCCCTTACCAAGTATTGATACCCTAGTGGACTCCAGCTCGGGGTACCAATACTTATCATTCATGGACGCCTACTCGGGATATAACCAAATCCCGATGCATGAACCCGACCAGGAGAAAACATCGTTCATCACACCAAAAGCCAACTATTGCTACGTGGTCATGCCATTCGGACTAAAGAATGCAGGAGCCACGTATCAAAGGCTGATGAACAAAGTGTTTTCCCCCCATTTAGGGAGCTTAATGGAGGTATACGTCGACGACATGTTAATAAAAACCAAGCAAGAAGTCGACCTCCTAACCGACCTCTCACAAGTCTTCAACACTATAAGGTTGCATGGGATGAGACTAAATCCCGCAAAATGCGCCTTCGCGGTGGAAGCAGGAAAATTTCTAGGATTTATGCTAACACAAAGAGGGATTGAGGCCAATCCCGATAAATGCAGAGCCATCCTAGAAATGCAAAGCCCGACTTGTTTGAGAGAGGTTCAACAGCTCAATGGCCGACTTGCAGCCCTCTCCAGATTTTT
>NW_026264181.1:8979-11504 GCF_000817695.3 Arachis duranensis
GATCCGAAGGGAAGCACAACATTATACTTTGGTGAGAAATGTCCTTTACAGAAGAGGGATATCAACACCATTGCTGAAGTGCGTACCGACCTCAAGAACCACCGAGGTGTTAGAGGAAGTCCACAGTGGGATCTGCGGAAACCATCTCGGAGCAAGGTCACTAGCCAGGAAAGTAATCCGAGAAGGATTCTATTGGCCGACTTTGCAAAGAGACGCCACAGACTTTGTGAAAAAGTGCCAACCGTGCCAGATGCATGCAAATTTCCACGTGGCCCCCCAGAAGAGCTCATCAGTATCACTTCCCCCTGGCCTTTTGCAAAATGGGGAATGGATTTGTTAGGTCCTTTTCCCCAAGCGCCAGGACAAGTCAGGTACTTGATTGTGGGAATAGATTACTTCACAAAGTGGATAGAAGCAGAACCATTAGCCACCATCACCGCTCAAAGAAGTCGCAGGTTCCTCTACAAAAACATCATCACAAGGTATGGGATACCTTATTCCATCACCACAGATAATGGAACCCAATTCACCGACGCCACCTTCAGAAACCTGGTAGCCAGTATGAAAATCAAACATCAATTCACCTCGGTAGAGCACCCACAAGCCAATGGGCAAGCCGAGGCAGCTAACAAGGTCATACTGGCAGGATTAAAGAAGAGACTACAAGAAGCAAAGGGAGCTTGGGCTGAAGAGCTCCCTCAAGTGCTGTGGGCTTATAGGACAACCCCCCAATCCGCCACAGGAGAAACACCCTTCCGACTAGTCTACGGCGTAGAAGCCATGATTCCAACTGGAAGGAACCATACAAAATCAAGGAAGTGTTAGGGAAAGGTTATTATAAGGTAACCGACCTGAATGGCACTGAGCTACCAAGGTCGTGGCATGCTTGTAATATGAAAGGGTACTACAGTTAAAAGCGAACTCTACTCCCTGATGTACTCTTTTCCCAGCTTCATGATTTTTTCCCAAAAAAGGGTTTTTTCTGGAGAAGGGTTTTTAACGAGGCATCATAGTGGAGGCTAAGGGAAAATATGCTGTCAAAACCCTTAGTGGCAAAAAGGTACCTTCCCGATTAATAAAGATCTTTTTCATTACTATATTTCTCTTAAATATCCTCCTATATTTTTCTTTTATAAGTCTTTCTACGAAACGCGCCGACTTAAGCTCGACAAAACGTGAAAATCCCATGAACCGACCTAGATGGTCGTCAGGAGCTCGACAAAACGTGAAAATCCCATGAACCGACCTAGATGGTCGTCAGGATAAAACGACGAGGTACAAGTCGGCGTAAAGAGGTTATATGAGTTGATCGTAAGAACTCAGCAATCATCCGACTCTTAAGTCGAAATGAAAATCCGAGTAAAACAAACTCGAAAGAGCTCCGAGTAAAAGAAAACCGAGCTCCGAGTAAAGGAAAAACGCATCGCAAAAATAACCTAAGTCATGAAAACTCATCAAAAAGCAAAGTTGAGTATAAAGGATACCGAAAAGAGATTGAAAAACCTAGGATCGAAGGTTGCGTAAAAAGCCCTCAAGCCAAAGGGCTCGAAAAAGCAAGACAAGCCAAGAAAAAGGTTTTCAGGAAAAAGATCAAAAGGGGTTCTTCGAAATATCAAAAATAGAAAAGCATGCGCACACAAGGTAACTTAAACCCTTATCCAAAAAAGGGCATTTACTTTGTTTAAAAACCCTTATCCAAAAAAGGGCATAGATCAGAATATTTTGTTTACGGCCTTAAAAGGCCAAAAAGAAATTGTTCACAACCACCAACAGATAAATAAAAGTTTAAAAGAAAAAAAAGGGGGGACCCACAGGCCGGGCCCCCATATAGCCATAAAAAATAATAAGAGTCATTTCTTCAAGGGAGTAGAGGAATCACCACCGCCAGACTCGGGAGGAGCACCACCAGGACCAGGAGGAAGAGCTGTAGAGGAAGTCGGATGAGCAGCTGAAGAACTCGGAGCATCTCGGGAATGAGGAGAAGACTCAATAATCCTCTGTCCCCGAGTCTTCAGGTCTGACTCGGAAACGACCTCGGGGACAGGAGGATCAACGATGGCGCCATCAATAACTACTTTGTCAGGATGTAGTGGAGAAAGATCCAAGTCGGGAGCTATAACCCTGACCTGCTCCAAGAAAATTCTCCAAGACTCCTCGGTGCCCTCGGCGATAGAGTCCTCCAACTCAGCATAAGCATTCCGAGAGTTCAGCAAATCCTTCCTCACAGCCACAATATCCCGGAATAAACTTTGGTAACTCTCCTGGGCTGTCTTCCTCAAATTCGCCTCCAAGGTAAGTTGGGCCTGCAGCTGGCTTTCCTTCTCCCGAAGGCTATCCCTCTCCTCCCTCAACTTATCCCTCTCCTCCTTCAACTCCCTCTCATGTTTTTCAAACATAAGAAGCCTCTCCTCCAACTCCTCAACCTTCGAGGAAGTCCCCAAGGAGCTGAGGGGAGTCTTCTCAAAAATGTCCAAAAGTTTGCCACAAACTCCCGCCGCCCTAAAACTCTCCTCGGCCAGAGCGGT
>NW_026264181.1:11905-12756 GCF_000817695.3 Arachis duranensis
AGGAAAAAGGGGTGGTGACCCTCTACGGCTTGAACTTTGAAAAAGAAGTTTTTGAAGTCGTGGAAAGATTCGTCGAAAAGGGTGAAAATCCTCCGACCTTGTATGGCTCGGAAGGATACCCACTGCTGTTTGTTGTTTAGCCCACTAAAGGGCTTAGTCATATGAAAAAGAAAGAAGAAAATCCTCAAAGAGGTCGGAAAGTCCAGAGCGTGGCTTATAAACTGATAGATCTTCAAAAAACCCCAAGAGTTGGGGTGAAGTTGAGTAGGGGCAACTCTACAGTGTTGCAAAACAGATATCTCGAAATCTGAGAAAGGAAGAAAAACACCCAAGCGGGTGATCATGCATTCATACATAAAGAAAAAATGAGGGACCGCCTCATTTTCTCTCCCAAAACAGACCCGGTCTTCAGGACCCGGAATTATCAGTTCATATTTTGGCTCGTCCTCCTCCGAAGTACAGAGCCTGTGATGAGTACGAAGATGAGTGATGAACTCAGCATCGACCAACGGTTCCTCCCCAAGGACCGTAACATCTACCCACTGAGAAAGGACGTCTACGGAAGCCATTTTTTATATAAAGAAAAGTGGCAGAGACCTACAAAAGGGAAAAAGAAAAGGAAAAATCAAAAAACACGGCCCCTAAAGAGGAGAGATACGAAGCTAGAATCTATAGGTCAACCTATCCACTCACAAAACATGAAAACATAAAGCATGATATGGAAGAAACAAAACTAACCTTTATCCGAGAAATGAAGGTTGGAGAAGAACAGAAATCTTCGAACGCAAGAATGCAACGCGAACAAGGAAGGAAGAAATTTGAAAGATTGCAGAAACGGAAAAATGAAAGAG
>NW_026264182.1:0-1701 GCF_000817695.3 Arachis duranensis
CATAAAGACAAGTGTTATACACAAGCAACTTACCCGTAAGCATCCAAAATTGGCAGGTACACAATCTTTTTCCTATGTCCATAACATGGTTAGCTGGATGTCCTTGCACCTCAAATTTTTCATATCCGTTATCCCTGGTCCAAATAGGCTTTCAATTCTTAGACTCTTTCCTAACTTTTTCCAGCCTGCTCTTTATAACCAGTGTGAGCTTCCCAGTGTGATGCTTCAGTTTTACCTTGTTCTTCGCTATGGTGTGCATAACAAACATTCTTACCTCCTCCAGCAATGTTATGATGGGTTTGGCTCTTGCATTCTTGATCTTAGCATTGAACACCTCGCATTCGTTGTTACATATGCTATTCAACTTCGGCTTATGGCTAAATAAGCTTATGGTCCAAGCATCCATCGGCCACTTCTCTAAATATACCCAAGCATCCGCATATAATCTTTTGATCTTGTCCATTCCATCCTTGAACACTTGGTAAGTTGTTGCCCTTACACATTCCCACAAAAGCCCACGTAGCTGTAAGTCCTTCCAATTCTTGTTGAAATTTTTTCATAAATGCTAGACGCAGAAACGGTGATGCACGTCAGGCATCACCTCTTTCACTGCTGATATCAGTCCCTGCTAGTTTCATGAAACATTATACATATATAACTACAAAAGTAATGTGCACATATACGTCCCTGGCTTTATAGTCGTGACCCATAAAAGTCCCTGACATTTAATAAATATCCCTATAATGGTCCCCTAAACTTCATAAGTATATAATAAGTTTATTGGACACCCTAATTAATCAGATAACCAATTCCTATTTGTCACATCTAGCAGCAATCTTTGTATAACAGCATAATTACAAGTTCTCCATATAAGCATATAACCATTATTATCCAATAGAATCAAAGAAGGACAACAAGTACAAGTGCTCCATACCTTTTGCATATTTGATATAAAGCACCAGTCGTGATCTTTATAGTAACCCAAGTCCTGATGAAGTAGCTCAAGAAACCATCTCCATGTATCTGTATTCTCCACTCTGACAATAGCCCAAGCTATTACATAGATATGGTGATTTGCATTTAACCCCATGGCTGACAAAATCTGGCCACCAAACCTTGTCTTCAGGAATGCACCATCCAGCCCTATCAAAGGATGGCAGCCAGCCTTGAACCTATTTTTACAGCTGCTTAAGCACATATACATCCTATCAAAGGTCACTTCACCATCTGGTTGTGGGGTGGTACATATTTGCACAGTAGAACTGGGATTAGTCTTCAACAGCATAATACCATAATCCCGAACCATCCTATATTGCTCTTTCTCATCACCATACACCACACTTCTAGCAACCATTAATGCCCTCGAGATTGAATTCTTATTCAGTGTCAAATCAAACCGTGTCTTAAAGTAAGTTGTAGCCTCGCAGTGTCTAAAATTTGGATACTTTATCACCTTCTTTACAAGCTTGCTGCATACCCAATTTCTGTTGGCAGCCCTATTCTTGTCCTCTCTTGGACAAGTGTGGTCATCGTTAAAGGTTTTAATTTGCCAACACGTGTCCTCATGGTCTCTTGATGCATAAGCCACCCATGGACACTCCATGACCTTACACACCGCCTTGCACCTGATGTTATCATTTTTCACTAGATTTATACTTCTACCCTCTTGGATTGCGTATTCCCTCATAGCTTCTCTGAATT
>NW_026264182.1:6751-8664 GCF_000817695.3 Arachis duranensis
TGAAACAAATGGGACAGAAAAATGGATTATACCTTCTTGCTTCAAAACTTTGATAAGTACACATAGAGTAACAGAATAGAAGATTCATATACTCCTATTTTCCCTCATGTAAAATTATAAATTTGCTCATAGTCAATTTATCTAAAGCCGCTATCGATGTTTATTTTGCATTTGCAAATGAACAAAGAGTATATGCCCATATATGATAATGGAAAGACTGAAAATATAAAGGCCAAAACAAAAGGATAAACAAAGAGAAGATACAAGTACTTTGCCACTTGTCAGCCTGTTTACCGCACAGGCTGCTGATTGTAGTGAGTCGCCTTATCTTTTCTCTTTGCCACGGCAAGCCTTGCACTCCTAGCAGCAGCATCCATTTCCTTGATTTTTTCTTCTTCACAGATGCAACTTTCTTATGCCACTCTTTCACGTCAGTTACAGGTGGGTCCTCTGCCTTCCCCGTTCCAGCAGTTTCCGTAGTTGTCTTTCCATCAGCCACAGAATCAGGCAGGTTTTGTGATTCTTTCTGCTCCTTTGAAGATTTGTCCTTCTTCTTCTTCTTTGCATTTTTGCTTTCACTGGTGGCATTCTCCTTCTTTTCTAACTCACCATTGCGATCCTCGACCTTCTTCTCAGCACCTGAATTTTCCAGGACAGGTAAAAGATTCCAAGTAAGAAATTTCTATATAATCAGTCATCTTAGCAGGGCTTGCAAATGTATTGGCGAACGTTTGCATGAGCAAGTTCAAGCCTCAACTTAATACTTTAGATATTTAAATAGCATTCTTGTAGCCAACATGGTTAAATCAATAACAAATTCTGAAAGGATAGATACCTCCTTGAAAGAAATAAGATAATTATAATATCTTTTTTCTTTTTTTCTTTCACAAGATCAAAAACATCATATTACCATGGGAGTCAGCCTGGCTTCCGGGTTCTTTTTGCAATCCTAGCTCTGCTAAAACAGCTTCAAGCTCCTTTTTCTTCAATTCCTTCTTTGAAAGTTGCTCTTCAGTTTCCTTGGTAGACAACGAAGGTTCACGAGGCTTCTTAACAACAGTTTCAGGCTCTACTGGCACTTCTAAATCATTTTCATGTTCATCCTCAGCATCATCAAGGCATCATCAAGGCCTTCTATCTCACTATCGCTTTCCTGCTATTAAATCATTCACATGTCTTGCAGTTAGTCAATGTGAAGCTCAATGTCTCAATGAAACAATAATAACCATCTTCTATGTTATTAATTTGCCATTAAGGCCAAAACAAATTAACAATTAAGTGCCCAGTTATGCAGCTTTCAGCTTTCACTACTCCAAATGGGACGTGAAGGGCAAGTCCATGCTACATGATATCATCTACGTTAAAACATTATAGTTATGGGTGAAGACACAATCATTTTAACTATGCAAGATTGAACACGTGGAAACTTGAGCTTGCAGAACCAAATTGCAAATCCGGAAATGAGAATAACAAATCGGCAAACCGACAAATAGTCATCAAATGCATATTAATCTAATCAGATTCCAAATCATTAAACCGACAAGCTACAACGTCATCAAATCCAAGCATACAGATTACAGATCGTTAGACCATTAACACAAATCACATAAATGACAATTCAACAAGGATCATAAATACCTTCCCAGAGCTAGATATCCAGAACAAGACCAGAATCCAGGATCCTCATTATCAAACAGAATATCCAACATTATATCTTTAAGATATAAAAAGAAACACTCAGCTTTCTTTCCAATCATGCATGCAATAACATTCAACGCAACTCTTTCTCCTCAAAGACACCATTAAACCCATCCAATCCAACCTTCAAAACAGCATTGCCTAACACATCCAACTAACAGAACACAGACAACACAATCAAAACACCTACTGAATGTGAGAACATGAACAGCTCA
>NW_026264182.1:8768-12727 GCF_000817695.3 Arachis duranensis
ATGGGTTCCTTTAATTTTTTTTCCTTATCTTTTGATTCTTGCGTTGAATTATACACAATTTTAATTGTCTTGACAAAATCTAATGCGGTGGGTTGAAACTGACGCCTCGACCTAACTTTTGGATAGACATTGTAGATGGCCATAGCGAAACAACCTAGATAACAATAATCATTATCATTATCATTTTTTTAATCACCGGTCTACCATAACAATACTTTCTTAAGCACGTTCTAACATGCCTCTATAATGGTGATACTAATTTTGGTTCAACAATCGTGATCATAATTATCATAAATATGTTAATATTATTTGTTAGGATAACTTTACATGACTGACCGTCATGGGGTTTAGCATCATTAATTTCCTTAACTTCTGTTTTGATACAAAAAAATTTAAAGAATACGGAACTCTGTACGCTCTTGGTTCCATAATAAACTAGTGCATTAGCCCGTGCGTTGCACGGCATCGGTCTAGAAAATCATTCGCGAGTAATTATTTTGAGAATATGACAAATGTATGTTCGTGTCTTACATTTAGCAGTGTTTCACAGAGTATGAGTTATAAGTTTTCTCAGTTATTTTGTAGATTGGATTAGCAAGTAGGACAAATTTGAAGGTAGATATTGCCTGTAATAGCCTAACAATTCGACGATTTCACTATGACATGATTGTGAATAGTTATCGATTTTACTGTCTAGTGGATATTCTCGAATATTTCCCTGTAGACCACATTGATTGTCGAAGTGGTCACGTTGCATTTGTTATTCTGAATTAACACTCTGAGTCCATTCTTTGACTTTACTCTTGATAGTGCAGCATACAGCTGGCCGTGCGAAAAAACTGGCCTTGGCAAGTACAACCCAACCGTGGTCAAAGTTTGTCCCTGTGACTTATTAATCGTCATTGCGAAGGACACAATAATTGGGAATTGTCTCCTCTGAAACCTAAACGGCAGACCTTGGTTGGTAGGAATCATATCCATTCGCGGTATTATGACTACCTGACCAACCTTGTTTCCTGTTAACGTCATGCACTCAACGACATGATTTCCTAGTTTCCGTACTTGTAATCTTGTCCCGTTACATAGACCGTTGGACTGGTCAATATTGCGCAATAGCATGACTGGCACACCTACTTTTAGAGTTAGTTGATGTGGGGGCAAACCAGAGCAGCTAATAGCATTAAGAACATCCGGTGTAATTGTGTCCAAGTCTGACTCCATGTTTCCTTCCTCAACACACAAACTATCACAGCTTAAATAAAATTTTTTATCCCCTTCCAAACGATCCATTATGAGCGTATTCACCTCATTGACCACCTCTAATGTAGGACCAAGGATGGATCGATGTTTAAAGTACGATGGCTGAGTAATATTAGCCAAGAGGTTAGGGTATACAAACTCAACCATATCATCAAAGGGACGAATTGAATCATGTATCAATATGTCATGATGAATATGCACCTCTGACTCCCCATCCATAGAATCCCCAACCAAGCCATCCCCAATATCCAACAGCCATTTTGAGAACTCAGTAACATCATCCACAGCTTTATCTGTTGGTCCAATAGTTAAACGCATGTTCACTGTCAGGGTTAGAACAGTACAGTGTTGCCATAGATACGAAGCATTGATAGCTGAATGAACAATATCCTGACGGGAGCCCATTGGAATGACTGGAAGAATCTGTCTAAAGTCACCTCCTAGTACCACGACCTTACCTCCAAAAGGTAATTCTGCATTATAATATGGTTCTGAGCTCAGGATGTCACGAAAGCACTTGTCGAGTGCTTCGTAGCAAAGTTTGTTGAGCATTGGTGCCTCATCCCATATAATAAGTCTAGCTTTGCATATCAACTTGGCCAAAGATGTACCTTGCTTAATGCAACATACTGAGTCCTCTGTCAACTCCAACGGTATCTTAAACCTTGAATGAGCTGTGCGTCCATTTGGAAGCAATAAAGAAGCAATCCCACTGGATGCAACATTCAGTACAATGCCCCTTTTGCTTCGAATTGCAGCTGATAGAGTCCTGTATAGATACGTCTTACCGGTACCACCGCAACCATAAACAAAGAAGAATCCTCCGGCGTTACCATTGACTGCCTGTATGATGACATCAAATGCTTTTCTCTGACCTATGTTCATATTAGATAGGTTGTTGTTAAGCTCCTTAGTTAGGGCATCGACATCAAAGTTCAGCTCATCTAGTAGGAGTCGATCCTCTAAGCCATCAATAACGTCCGAACTTGGGTAAGGCATCTTGTCAAACTCTTTAAGAGATCTTCCATTACCCTGAAGCTTGTCCTCAATTTTCGCAAGTGTCATGTTCATAATTTGTTCCGGTGAAAGTTCAAGATCTAATAAAAATAATGAAAAAATGATACCGATCTGTTACAAATAGAGATTTGAACCATCATACAACATATTTACCAAAGAAATCATGTTAATGACGACCATACCTGCACACTGCATATTTTTTCTATGACAGAATAAGATATCCTCGGACAATACATGGTAACACTGCTCCCAAACAACCTCGGGTCTTACAACGTTGTTAGATAGTAAGAGCACCACGAACAGGTCACGCAAGTAGTTTCCAGAGGCCCACGTGCTTGCTTCTATTATAGCATCAATGAATTCCTTATCATCTTGCAATAACCCCAATGCATAGCATGCTTCCTTGAAGGAACCATACACAACCCCGTTGACTGTGCGCAAATGAACATAGCTGAGGCATCCCTTTTGTATGTTGAGCAAAAGTCGCAGGTAATAATCCTCGCCGTTGCCGCGGGGAACATGCGAAAGCCTACCAATGGAGAATCCTTGTTTCCTTGGCATCCACATGGATATGTCATCTTTCCAGACAAATTTGTTAGGAAATTGACTGTATGTAAGAGTACGACCATAAGGAAACAACCTATTCGCAAGCATCCAGGCCAATAGCTTTGTTAGCTTGCCATCAACCCTATCTATTACATCAACAATGTTTTCGTAATCCCTGAATATAACAGGGTGTTCATTTGGCAAATGAAAAGGAAGCCTGATGACCAAAGGTTCCTTCTGTTGGATGTCATACCCAAAAATGCGCCAAGCTGCCTCACAGGCTGAGATATACCGACAATCATAATAGTTGCGTATCTCATCTACCACTTGTTCAGACTCACCGTCTACATTGGTTTGGTAGAAAGAAGCAGTTACCCGATCATTGCCCTTGTGAACGTACTTAAACAAATACTTTATTGCGGACGTTTGGCAGGTGTGCTCAACATTTATATGGCAACCGTATTTCAGTAGTAGTGATGGATTGTATGGTACAATATATGAATTATCGAGGGCCGTATTATTCTTTGTGACTATCCGACCATTATCCGTCCTCTTATACTTGGGGAACCCACCATCATCAATCATTGTCCTTGATCTAAAGGGCTTGGGATAATACTTTGAGCACCGACCGTTCAACATGCAGGGGCTTTTACTATTATACCTGCCACACGGGCCATGGACCATGTACTTTTCAACTGCCCCATAAAGTTTTGGCCTCTTGATCTTGTCTGGAATCTCAGCTGAGATTAGTTTGTCAATATCATCTGGTGACTTAGGCTTGGATAGAGGATGCATGAACAGCAGTATGTGCGCATGTGGGAGTCCCCGCTTTTGGAATTCTACCGTGCAGACGTCTGTAGAGACCAACTCATTGTTAGGTTTTAATTTTGATACATGTATAACATAATAGATTTCATTAAACTTACATGCCGTTATCTTGCCAAAGAATTGACCATGCTTGAAGTCAGCTATCAACTGACCGAGCTTTAGGTTAAAAATCCTCGATACAATGTCAGGACGGTCTTGTGCTTTTAACCCTGTGTCTTTTAACGAACGTTTTATCTCATCCCATTCAGGATTGCAAGTAATTGTTATGAAAAAGCTAGGATAACCTGCATATTTGCAAATTGCAAATG
>NW_026264183.1:0-8401 GCF_000817695.3 Arachis duranensis
TTTACCTCAGCCTCATTACAACCCTGAAAAGACCTCATGATGTTTGCATTGGTATGCTAAATATTTGTTGATTGGTTAGATAAAGAACAAAGTTTAGAAAGCATGATTAGAAAACAGTAGAGTAAATTACCCTATACACTTGAGAGACTAGAGTGATATACACTACCAGTAAGGGTTCAATGCTTGATTCTATCTTCCCTGCTTTCATGAGCTATCTTCTTATAAGTTTACTTGTCTTTTATTGTGTAATTTAAATTAGTGGAATTTGATTCATATTTGTCTTGGAGAAGTTATTTACTTTTAACCAAGTAGGTAGAAATATTTTGCATGTAGTTGCATTCACATAGATAGGTTGCATTGCATACTTTCTATCATTCCTCTTCACTCTTTTATAGCTTCTCTTGAGCTTAGCATGAGGACATGCTAATGTTTAAGTGGTGGGAGGTTGATAAACCACTATTTTATGGTTTATCTTGTGCTTAATTGAGTGGATTTTATCAATCTTTCACACACTTATTCATACAAAATGCATGGGTTTACATTCTCCTTCCTGATTTTGTGCTATGATTGAAAACATGATTCTTTGGTCTTAATTTTGCTATGTTTCATCCTCTCTTATTACCATTCGATACCGTGATATATGTGTTACGTGATTTCAGAGTTTACAGGGCAGGAATGGCTTGGAGGATGGAAAGGAAGCATGCAAAAGTGGAAGGAATACAAGAACTTGAAGAAATTGCTAAGCTGTCTAGCCTGACCTGTTCGTACTAAATCGACCTTAACATGAGCTACAAAGGTCCGAATAATGCGGTTTTAGTTGCGTTGGAAAGCTAACATCTGGGGCTTCGCAACGATATATAATTTGCCATAGCTGCCCCGAAGATAGGCAATGTGGACGCGTGGATGACATGCACACGTCGCATCTGCGAATTTCAATCCACACAAACGCATGGATGATGCCTCCGCGTCACTTTGCCGTGACTTGTACGAACCGGAAGCAATTTTTGGGCTGTTTTTGACCCAGTTTTCGGCGCAGAAAACACAGATTAGAGGCTATAAAGTGAGGGAATGCATCCATTCATCAGAGACATCATACAACATACATTCATACATAGTTTCATAATTTAGATGTAGTTTTTAGAGAGAGATGTTTTCTCCTCTCTCTTAGGATTTAGGATTAGGATTTCTATTAGGATTAGGATTTATTTCATCTTCATCATAGGTTCAATGTTCCTTTACTTCAATTTCTCTTATACTTTTATTCATTCTATTATTTTATTTTAGTTTGCCAAATTGCCTTATGAACTTTTCATGTTCGTATTTTCTTAATTAATATAATTTGAGGTATTTCAGACTCATGATTGCTTTCTTCTATTTATTATATAAATAATTTAGATTTTTCTCTTTTGGCTTTGGTTGATTAATTGGTAACTCTTGAGTTGTCAAACTCATCGTGGTTGATAATTACTATCTTTGCTGATTAATTTAGATTCCTATAACTCTAGTCTTTCCTCAGGAGTTGACTAGGACTTTAGGTTTTAAATTGATTTGTCTACTTAACTTACCTTCATAGTTATAGGTTGACTTAGTGGGAGCAAAAATATAATTCTCATCACCATTGATAAGGATAACTAGGATAGGACTTCCAGTTTTCATACCTTGCCAAGAGATTTCTTAGTTGTTAATTTATTAATTCCTGCAATCCATTTCTCTTGTTCAAAATCTTTTTGAAACCCAAAAACACTATTTTCCATAACCAATGATAAAACACACTTCCCTGCAATTCCTTGAGAAGACGACCCGAGGTTTGAATACTTCGGTTTATAAATTTTATTGGGTTTGTTACTTGTGAGAAACAAACATTTGTACAAAAGGATTTTCTATTAGTTTAGAAGCTATACTTACAAGGCGATCATATTTGTGAATTTCTTTACCGACAGAAAATCCGATCGTCACACCCCGTTGTCCTATTCAATGCTCTCTCCCTTCCTTAATATACCTCTTTGAGGTGTCTTTTGCGAGATGATTTAGAGATCCATCCTCCTGCGAATCCTCCATTTATCGTATAAACAGGTCTCTCAAGGGTGTGAGGTGGATGTTCAACTCGTCCGACCTCTTCCATGTGGGGTGGAAGTTCTACTCGTCCGACCTCTTCGGTGTGAGGTGGACGTTCAACTCATCCGACCTCTTCCGTGTGAGGTGGATGTTCAACTCATCTGACTTCTTTAGTGTGAGGTGGACCTTCAACTCGTCCGACCTTTTCGGTTTGAGGCAGACCTTCAACTCCTCCGAAATCTTCGGTGTGAGGCGGACCTTCAACTCGTCTGACCTCTTCGGTGTGACATGGACCTTCAACTCGTCTGACTTCTTTGGTGTGAGGTGGACGTTTAACTCGTCCTACCTCTTTGGTGTGAGGTGGACCTTCAACTTGTCCGACCTTTTTGGTTTGAGGTGGTCCTTCAACTCGTCTGACTTCTTTGGTGTGAGGTGGACCTTCAACTCGTCCAACCTCTTTGGTGTGAGGTGGATGTTTAACTCGTTCGACCTCTTTGGTGTGAGATGGACCTTCAACTTGTCCGACCTCTTTGGTGTGAGGTGGACCTTCAACTCGTCCGACCTCTTTGGTGTGAAGTGGACCTTCAACTCGTCCGACCTCTTTTGTTTTTGATTGGGCGAGGTGGTGGGATTTTCTCAATGTTGCATAATTGTGGTATTTTCTAGGCTTCTCACCGGGTTGATCTTCTTTTTTCTTGGACTCTTTATCCTTGTCCCTTGGTGGGTTAGGAAAATCCAGATTTTGAGCTGTCTCCCAATCGGGAGTTCTCCTCCATATTGATATATTTTTCCGCCTTTTCTTTGAACCTCGATTAGAGATGTTGAGAACTTCTTGGATATTGAGTAGCTGAAAGGTCCTTCTCTTAGGCCATTGATGAGTCCCATAATGGCTGCTTCGGTTGGTAGATTTTGTATATCCAGACATGCTTTGTTGAATCTTTCCATGTAGTTGTGAAGACTTTCCCGATCTCCTTGCTTGATCCCTAGCAAGCTTGGAGCGTGTTTGGCTTTATCCTTCTGGATGGAGAACCTGGTGAGGAAGTTTTTAGCAAGGTCGTCAAAACTTGTGATGGATCTTGAAGGCAAACTGTCGAACCACTTTATTGCTGTCTTCATTAGGGTAGTCGGGAAGGCTTTGCATCGAATGGCGTCCGAGGTGTCAGTGAGATACATTCTGCTTCTAAATTTGCTGAGGTGATGGCTTGGATCTGATGTGCCATCGTACGGGGTCATGTCGGGAGCTTTGAAGTCCTTTGGGCTTTAGCTTTCAGGATCTCATTGGTGAATGGGTCTTGATTTTTGTGGGAACTGTCTTCGGGTTCAGGCTAGATGGTTTTTGTTTTGAGGTCGGTTTTGAGCTTTGGGAGCTTGTCCTCTAACTCTCGGCGTCGCCTAGTTTCTCTCCGAAGGTCCCTCTCGGCTTCTCGTTGAAGCTCCGCCTCTTTTTCGAGCTATTTGAGGCAATCCTATTGAGCTTGAAGTGCCTCCATGATTTCTGTGCTTGGTGAATTCTTGTCTTCATTGGGTTGAGACATTTCCTTTGGTGTAGTGTTCGTGTCCTTCTGCGGTGTACTAATTTCTAGATCTAAGTTGTGGTCATTGTCAAGGTTGTCCGCCATGACGATAGGATGACTTCCAGGTTCCCCGGCAATAGCGCCAATGTTTCGAAGGTTACCTGAAACGGTAGGTTGATCTCGGATGAGATCTTCTGTACTAGTCGGAGCTATTATGTTTGACTTGATGGTGGTGGCTGGAGCCGCCATGTTCGACTTATTGGACTTGGCGATGGTGCTGATCCTTCATCACTGGAGGGTGGTGGTACCTGCAAGGGACTCCGATGCTTAAGTTAGCAAGGGTATTAAGCAGGTTTTTAGTAGAATCAGAGTATGAGTTATACCTGTATGCTCTAGTGTATTTATATTAATGTGGAATGATCTTTCTGGAGATAAGATAGTTATTTTGTCTTATCTTTGAGTGAAGTCATCTTATCTTTAAGGGGAACTGCCTTTATCCTTCTAGGCCTTGGCTGCCTTTTTGATTTGGGTTGTGTCCTTTCGTTTGGGCCTGCTTGGGCCTCTTATGACAATTTGGCCGAGCTCTTTGAGAAGAGGTCGGTAATGGGCCAACCTTCCAAGAGGTCGGTCATGGGCCAACCTTCTAAGAGGTCGGCCAACCAAGTCCTTTATAGCTTAAACCGATGCATGAACAGATGCCTTATCACCTCCGATGATAATGGAAGATAAAGTGCTGAGTCACGAACAAAATGTGGATTTGAAGCCACTCCCAACCCACCCAAAATATGCCTTTCTTGAGAAGAACCAAAAGTTCCCGGTATTAATTGCAAGGGAGCTTACCTCCCACCAAGAAGACAAGTTGCTTAATGTCTTGAAGAGGAACAAGAAGGCCATTATGTGGAGCTTGGCGAACATGGTTGGCATTAGCCCCCAACTATGCGAACAGCGAATCTCCCTAAAAGAAGGAGCCAAACCCGTTAGATAACCTCAAAGGTGTCTAAATCCTACCATCCTAAAGGTTGTGAAGAAGGAGGTCACCCGGTTATTAGAAGCGGACATTATCTATCCGATTTTGGATAGTGAATAGGTGAGCCTCGTCTAAGTGGTTCCAAAGAAATCCGGTGTTACTACAATAAAGAATGAACAAGGGAAGCTTATAGCCACAAGAGTCCAAAACTCATGGAGGGTATGTATTGACTATTGGCGCTTAAACTTAGCCACAAGGAAGGATCACTTTCCGTTGCCCTTCATCGATCAAATGCTTGATCACCTACATGGTAAATCTCATTATTGTTTCTTAGATGGATATTCTAGTTATTTTCAAATCCACATTGCTCCCCAAGACCATGAAAAAACAACCTTCACATGCCCTTTCGGAGTGTATGCGTATAAGAGAATGCCATTTGGCTTGTGCAATGCACCGGCTACGTTCCAAATGTGTATGATGAGTATATTTGCGGATCTTTTGGAGAAAGGCATAGAGGTGTTCATGGACGATTTTAGTGTGTATGGAGACTCCTTTGATCTTTGCCTAGACAATCTTGCAAATGTGTTAGAGAAGTGTACTAAATCAAACCTTGTGTTCAATTTTGAGAAACGCCATTTTATTGTTAGACAAGGTATTGTTTTAGGGCACATTATCTCTAATGATGAGATTTCTGTTGATCCGGGAAAGATCAATGTTATTTCTAGTTTGCCTTACCCCTCTTTTGTGAGGAAAGTCCGTGCATTTCTTGGACATGCAGGTTTTTACCGGCGATTTATTAAAGACTTTAGTAAGGTGGCACTACCTCTCTCTCGATTGTTGCAAAAGGATTTGGAATTCGATTTGAGTGAAAAGTGCATGGAGGGCTTTGACAAGCTCAAAATTGCTTTGACCCAAGTACCCATAGTGAGAGGATTGGACTGGACTAGACCATTCGAGATCATGTGTGACGCCTCAAACTATGCGGTGGGAGCGGCGCTAGGTCAGTGCGAGGGTAAAATTCCTTATGTCATTGCCTATGCCTTTAAGACTTTAGATGGAGCGAAATCCAATTATACTATCATCGAGAAAGAATTGTTAGCTATTGCCTTTGCCTTGGATAAATTTTGGGCTTATTTACTTGGTTCTAAGGTGGTAGTATACTCAGATCATGCGGCATTGAAATATTTGTTGGCCAAAAAGGAATCCAAACCAAGGTTGATAAGATGGGTGTTGCTATTACAAGAATTTATTCTTTAAATCAAAGATAGGAGTGGTTCGCAAAACTTAGTGGTGGACCACTTGATTCACCTTGAGCACACAAAGGGCGATTCCACTCCTATTAATGACACCTTCCCTCTTGAGGGCTTGCTAGCAATTTACGAAGTTATCCCTTGGTATGCACTTATTGCCAACTACTTGGTCACTCGCACCTTTCCTCCTGATTTCTCTCAACATCAAAAGGATAAGCTTAAAAGTGAATCCAAATATTATGTATGGGATGATCCATACTTATGGAGATGTGGTGCCGATTAAGTAATTCGAAGGTGTATACCACAATTGGACCATCACGTTATCTTGGAGGCTTGCCACTCTTCTGAGAGTGGTGGCTATTTTGGTCCTCAAAGGACGGCTCGGAAGGTGTTGGATTGTGGCTTTTGGTGGCCTACACTTTTCAAAGATGCATCTATCTTTTATAGCTCTTGTCCACAATGCCTTAGGTTTGGAAATATCTCTAAAAAGAATGAGATGCCCCAACAAACAATGTTGTTTTGCGAAATATTTTATGTTTGGGGTATTGAATTTATGGGGCCTTTTCCAAATTCTAATGGTTTCATGTATATTCTTCTAGCTGTTGACTATGTTTCCGAGTGGGTGGAGGCAATCCCCACTAGAACCGATTATGCTAATGTAGTGCTTTCTTTTGCTCAGAATAACATTATTTGCCACTTTGGATCACCATGAGCAATCGTGAGTGATCAAGGCTCGCATTTTTGCAAAAAAAGAATGGCAGGTATAATGAAGAAGTATGGCATCATACATAAAGTGGCCACAACATGCCACCCCCAAACAAATGGCAAAGCCGAGGTCTCCAATCAGAAAATCAAGCGCATAGTGGAAAAGGTTGTAAAGCCTCATAGGAAAGATTGGAGTTCTAAGCTCGGCGATGCGCTTTGCGCTTACCGGATGGCATATAAAATGCCAATTGGTATGAGCCCATTCCGGTTGGTCTATAGGAAGGCTTGCCATCTCTCGGTGGAGATAGAGCATAAGGCGTATTGGACTGTAAAAGATTGCAACACAGGATATGGGGTTGGAGTCAAAAGGAAGATACAATTGGTGGAGCTTGAGAATCTTCGATTGGAAGCCTATGAGAATTCAAGGCTTTACAAGGAGAAGATGAAAGCGGTGCATGATCAAAACATAAGAATGAGAGAGTTTAAAGCCGGAGAACTAGTTCTCCTCTATAACTCTAGGTTAAGGTTGATGCCCGAAAAGTTAAGATCAAGCTGGGAAGGCTCTTATAGAGTAGAGAAGGACAAACCATATGGGGTCTACCACCTAAGGCACGCTTCAAGCCCCAACATCTTCAAAGTTATTGGTCTTCGTCTAAAGCTATACCATGGATAGAAGATGAAAAGCAACAAGGAGGTAGAGGTGTTCCTTCTTGAGGACGCACCCGAAGGTGCGGAGAGTTGAGCTCATGACCGTCCAACTTAAGGACGTTGAACAAAAGTGCTAGGTGGGAGACACCCTACCGCGGTATGATCACTCTTTGTTTCTAGCTCATTGTATATAGCTTTTTGAGTCTTGGTGCTTTTGTGATTGCTTGATTTGTGAGTTTGTTCATAGTAGGATCGCTTTTTGGATGATGAATAAAACATAAAGATAAAGATAGAGATACTTATGTAATTCATTGGTGGGAATTTCATATAAGCGTATGGAGATCCTGTGTTCCTTCCGTCTCTCTGCTTTCCTACTGTCTTCATCCAATCCTTCTTACTCCTTTCCATGGCAAGCTGTATGTAGGGTTTCACCGTTGTCAGTGGCTACCTCCCATCCTCTCAGTGAAAATGTTCAACGCACCCTGTCACGGCACGGCTAATCATCTGTCGGTTCTCAATCAGGTTGGAATAGAATCCAGTGATTCTTTTGCGTCTGTCACTAACGCTCAGCCTTCAGGAGTTTGAAGCTCGTTACAGTCATTCAATCATTGAATCCTACTCAGAATACCACAGACAAGGTTTAGACCTTCCGGATTCTCTTGAATGCCGCCATCAATTCTAGCTTATACCACGAAGATTCCGGTTAAAGAATCCAAGAGATATCCACCCAATCTAAGGTAGAACGGAGGTGGTTGTCAGGCACGCGTTCATAGGTGAGAATGATGATGAGTGTCACGGATCATCATATTCATCAAGTTGAAGAACAAGTGATATCTTAGAACAAGAAGAAGCGAAATTGAATAGAAGAACAATAGTAATTGCATTAATACTCGAGGTACAGCAGAGCTCCACACCTTAATCTATGGTGTGTAGAAACTCCACTGTTGAAAATACATAAGAACAAGGTCTAGGCATGGCCGTGAGGCCAGCCTCCAAACGTGATCAAAAGATCTAAAAATGATCCAAAGATGAAAATACAATAGTAAAAGGTCCTACTTATAGAGAACTAGTAGCCTAGGGTTTATAGAGATGAGTAAATGACATAAAAATCCACTTCCGGGCCCACTTGGTGTGTGCTTGGGCTGAGCATTGAAGCATTTTCGTGTAGAGACTCTTCTTGTAGTTAAACGCCAGCTTTTATGCCAGTTTGGGCGTTTAACTCCCATCCTTGTGCCAGTTCTGGCGTTTAACGCTGGGAATTC
>NW_026264183.1:11954-12717 GCF_000817695.3 Arachis duranensis
CTCAAAGATCCCTAGCTTCTCCATTACAGAGAGAGGCATGAGGTTTATACTTGACCCTAGGTCACACAAGGCCTTCTTGAAAGTCATGGTGCCTATGGTACAAGGTATTGAAAACTTCCCAGGATCCTATCTCTTTTGAGGCAGTTTCTGCCTAGACAAGTTATCCAGTTCTTTGGTGAGTAAGGGGGTTCATCCTCCCAAGTCTCATTGCCAAATAACTTGTCATTTAACTTCATGATTGCTCTAAGGTATTTAGCAACTTGCTCTTCAGTGACATACTCATCCTCTTCAAAGGAAGAATACTCATTAGAGCTCATGAATGGCAGAAGTAAATCCAATGGGATCTCTATGGTCTCAGTGTGAGCCTTAGATTCCCATGGTTCCTCATTGGGGAACTCATTGGAGGCCAGTGGACGTCCATGGAGGTCTTCCTCAGTGGCGTTCACTGCCTCTCCCTCCTCTCCAAATTCGGCCATGTTGATGGCCTTGCACTCTTCTTTTGGATTTTCTTCTGTATTGCTTGGAAGAGTACTAGGAGGGAGTTTAGTAATTTTCTTACTCAGCTGACCCACTTGTGCCTCCAAATTTCTAATGGAGGACCTTGTTTTAGTCATGAAACTTTGAGTGGTTTTGATTAGATCAGAGACCATGGTTGCTAAGTCAGAGGTGTTCTGCTTAGAACTCTCTGTCTGTTGCTGAAAAGATGATGGAAAAGGCTTGCCATTGCTAAACCTGTTTCTTCCACCATTATTATTGTTGAAAC
>NW_026264184.1:0-3560 GCF_000817695.3 Arachis duranensis
TTCTTTAAATGACGCTATCCCGAGGAGGACACCTAAAGGTGAGCCGTAATGGCCTCATCTTCGGCAGGCTCCTCCGGTTTTGTTTTTCGGTTTTTTGCTAGCTTTTTTTTCGTTGTGCTGACCCTTGGTCTTTAAATAACGTGATCCCAAGGAGGACACCTAAAGGTGAGCCATAATGGCCTCATCTTCGGCAGGCTCCTCCGGTTTTTTTCCGAATTTTTTCCAGCTTTTTTTTTCGTTGTGCTGACCCTTGTTCTTTAAATGACGCTATCCCGAGGAGGACACCTAAAGGCGAGCCGTAATGGCCTCATCTTCAGTAGGCTCCACCGGTTTTTTTTAGGGTGTGTTGACCCTTGTTCTTTAAATGACGCTATCCCGAGGAAGACACCTAAAGGGGAGCCATAATGGCCTCACCCTTGGCAGGCTCCTCTGGTTTTTTTTCTTTTTTTTTTTCGTTGTGCTGACCCTTGTTCTTTAAATGACACTATTTCGAGGAGGACACATAAAGATGAGCCGTAATGGCCTCATCTTCGGCAAGATCCTACAGTTTTTTTCCAGCTTTTTTTTCCTTTTTTTTACGTTGTGCTGACCCTTGTTCTTTAAATGACGTTACCCCGAGGAGGACACATAAAGGTGAGTCGTAATAGCCTCATCTTCGTCAAGTTCCTTTGGTTTTTTTCCAGCTTTTTTTTCTTTTTCTTTTACGTTGTGCTGACCCTTGTTCTTTAAACGACGCTATCCCGAGGAGGACACCTAAAGGTGAGCCGTAATGGCCTCATCTTCGGCAGGCTTCTCCATTTTTTTCTTGCTTTTTTTTACGTTGTTCTGACCCTTGTTCTTTAAATGACGCTATCACGAGGAGGACACCTAAAGGTGAGTCGTAATGGCCTCATCTTCGGCAGGCTCCTCCGATTTTTTTTCTTTTTTATTTTTTACGTTGTGCTGACCCTTGCTCTTTAAACGATGCTATCCCGAGGAGCACACCTAAAGGTGAGCCGTAATGGTCTCATCTTCGGCAGGCTTCTCCGATTTTTTTTTCCGTTTTTTTTCTTTCTTTTTACGTTGTGCTGACCCTTGTTCTTTAAATGACGCTATCCCGAGGAGGACACATAAAGGTGAGCCGTAATGGCCTCGTCTTTGGCAGGTTCCTCCGATTTTTTTCCAGCTTTTTTTTTTCCAGTTCTTTTTTTTTTACGTTCTGCTGACCCTTGTTCTTTAAATGACGATATCCCGAGGAGGACAACTAAAGGCGAGCCGTAATGGCTTCAACTTCGGCAGGCTCCTCTGGTTTTTTTTTTCCAGTTTTTTTCTTTTTTTTTTACGTTGGGCTGACCCTTGTTCTTTAAATGACGCTATCCCGAGGGGGACACCTAAAGGCGAGCTGTAAAGGCCTCATCTTCGGCAGGCTCCTCTGGTTTTTTTTCCAATTTTTTTTATTTTTTTTTACGTTGTGCTGACCCTTGTTATTTAAGTGACACTATCCTGAGGAGGACAACTAAAGGCGAGACATAACGGCCTCATTTTCGGCAGGATCATCCAGTTTTTTTCGGTTTTTTTGCCTTTTTTTTTACGTTGTGCTGAACCTTGTTCTTTAAATGACGATATCCCGAGGAGGACACCTAAAGGCGAGCCGTAATGGCCTCATCTTCGGCAGGCTCCTCTATTTTTTTTTCCAATTTTTTTCTTTTTTTTTACGTTGGCCTGACCCTTGTTCTTTAAATGACGCTATCCCAAGGGGGACACCTAAAGGCGAGCCATAAAGGCCTCATCTTCGGCAGGCTCCTCCGTCTTTTTTCTTTTTTGTTACGTTGTGTAGACCCTCGTTCTTTAAATGACGCTATCCCGAGGAGGACACCTAAAGGTGTGCCGTAATGGCCTCAACTTTGGCAGGCACCTCCGGTTTTTTTCCTTTTTTATTACGTTGTCCTGACCCATGTTCTTTAAATGACGCTATCCCGAGGAGGACACCTAAAGGTGAGCCGTAATGGCCTCATCTTCGCCAGGCTCCTCCGTTTTTTTTCAGGTTTTTTTCAGCTTTTTTTTCGTTTTTCTACGTTGTGCTGACCCTTGCTCTTTAAATGACGCTATCCCGAGGAGGACACCTAAAGGCGAGAGATAACGGCCTCATTTTCGGTAGGATCCTCCGGTTTTTTTCGGTTTTTTTGCCCTTTTTTTTACGCTGTGTTGACCCTTGTTCTTTAATGACGCTATCCCGAGGAGGACACCTAAAGGTGAGCCGTAATGGCCTCATCTTTGGCAGGCTCCTCCAATTTTTTTTTCGGTTTTTTTCCAGCTTTTTTTTCGGGGTTTTCTTTTTATGTTGTGCTGACCCTTGTTCTTTAAATGACGCTATCCCGAGGAGGACACATAAAGGTGAGCTGTAATGGCCTCATCTTCGGCAGGTTCCTCCGGTTTTTTTCCAGCTTTTTTTTTGCAATTCTTTTTTTTTTTTACGTTCTGCTGACCCTTGTTCTTTAAATGACGCTATCCCGAGTAGGACAACTAAAGGCGAGCCGTAATGGCTTCATCTTCGGCAGGCTCCTCTGTTTTTTTTCTCAGTTTTTTTTCTTTTTTTTTCACGTTGGCCTGACCCTTGTTCTTTAAATGACGCTATCCCGAGGGGGACACCTAAAGGCGAGCCGTAAAGGCCTCATCTTCGGCAGGCTCCTCCGTTTTTTTTCTTTTTTTAATGTCGTGCTGACCGTCGTTCTTTAAATGACGCTATCCCGAGAAGGACACCTAAAGGTGAGCCGTAATAGGCTCATCTTCGGCAGGCTCCTCCGATTTTTTTTTCTGGTTTTTTTAGCATTTTTTTTACGTTGTGCTGACCCTTGTTCTTTTAATGACGCTATCCCGAGGAGGACACCTAAAGGTGAGACGTAATGGCCTCATCTTCGGCAGGCTCCTCCGGTTTTTTCCGGTTTTTTTCAGTTTTTTTTACGTTGTGCTGACCCTTGTTCTTTAAATGACGCTATCCCGAGGAGTTCACCTAAACACGAGCCGTAATGGCCTCATCTTCGGCAGGCTCCTTCGATTGTTTTTCCAGCTTTTTTTTTTCATTTTTTTTAGGTTGTGCTGACCCTTGTTGTTTAAATGACGCTATCCCGAGGAGGACACCTAATGGCGAGCCGTAATGGCCTCATCTTCGGCAGGCTCCTCCAATTTTTTCTGATTTTTTTACGTTGTGCTGACCAGTTTTTTTCCTTTTTTATTACGTTGTGTTGACCGGTTTTTATCCTTTTTTTTTATGTTGTGCTGACCTTTTTTTTTTTAGTTGTGCTGACCGATTTTTTTCCATTTTTTTTGTTGTGCTGACCGGTTTTTTTCCATTTTTTTTTACGTTTTGCTGACCCTTGTTCTTTAAATGACGCTATCCAGAGGAGGACACCTTAAGGCGAGCCGTAATGTCCACATCTTCGGTAGGCTCCTCTGATTTTTTTTTTTACGTTGTGCTGACCGATTTTTTTTCCTTTTTTTTATGTTGTGCTGACTGGTTTTTTTTACGTTGTGCTGAACCTTGTTCTTTAAATGACGCTATCCAGAGGAGGACACCTAAAGGC
>NW_026264184.1:11692-12714 GCF_000817695.3 Arachis duranensis
GGCGCTTCAACTCCTGTAGCTCACGCCCTTGCTTCTCTTGTTCCTTCAGCAATTTGCAGAGCATGCAGTTTTGATTCTGCTTTTCTTCCTTAATTTGTTCCATAGCTTCTTGTAGCTTGGCAACAGATGCTTCTAGACAAGTCCAGTAGTCAATTTCAGGAAGTTCAGGGAGGAACTCCTGCGCCCTCCTTTTGATAGAGCTATCTTGCATTTGTCCTTCCATTGACCTCTTGGTGATTGGGTGCTCAATTGGGATGAATTCATCTACTCCCATCCTCACCCCAGCATCTTTACATAGCAAAGAGATTAAGCTTGGGTAAGCCAGTTTGGCTTCAGTGGAGTTCTTGTTTGCAATTGTGTAAATCTCACATGCAATCAGATGATGAATCTCCACTTCTTTTCCCAGCATAATACAATGAATCATCACTGCTATCTTGATAGTAACCTCAGAACGGTTACTAGTGGGCAAGATAGAACGCCCTATGAAGTCCAACCAGCCTCTTGCAACTGGTTTGAGATCTCCCCTCTTGAGTTGGTTTGGGACACCTTTTGAATTGGTCATCCACTTGGTTCTAGGGAGGTATATGTCCTCTAAAACTTGATCCAACCCCTTATCTACTCTCACCATTCTCCTATTAAAGGATTCGGGATCATCTTGTAGTTGAGGTAATTTGAAGACCTCTCTTATTTTGTCCAGATGGAAGTAAATAATTCTCCCTTTGACCATGGTTCTGTAGGTATGAAAAGCGGTTCCAGTCATTCTCTGCTTATCTGTCAGCCAGAGATTTAAGTAGAATTCCTGAACCATATTTCTCCCAACCTTTGTCTCAGGGTTGGTTAGAACTTCCCATCCTCTGTTTCAAATTTGCTCTTGGATCTCTGGATATTCATCTTCTTTCAGATCAAATTTAACTTCCGGGATCGCTGACCTAAGACCCATTTTTTGTGGTAATGGTCTGCATGTTCTTTGGTTAAGAACTTCTCTTGACTCCAAAGGTCTTTTGGAGCATTCTCTTTCTTGC
>NW_026264185.1:0-3152 GCF_000817695.3 Arachis duranensis
ACAATGAACTTTTTGTCAGAATCAATATCCTGAAGCTCAACATATCCATATGGTGACACTCCTGTAATCACATACGGGCCCTTCCACCGAAATTTTAGTTTTCCTGGGAATAGTCTAAGCCTAGAGTTGAAGAGCAGAACTTTTTGTCCTGGCTCAAAGACTCTGGATGACAACTTCTTGTCATGCCACTTTTTTGCCTTTTCCTTATAAATTTTTGCATTTTCAAAGGCATTGAGCCTGAATTCCTCTAGCTCATTTAGCTGGAGCAATCTTTTTTCACCAGCTAACTTAGCATCCAGGTTAAGGAATCTGGTTGCCAGTAGGCTTTATGTTCCAGTTCCACGGGAAGATGACAGCCTTGCCATACATAAGTTGGTATGGAGAGGTTCCTATAGGAGTCTTGAATAATGTTCTGTATGCCCACAGAGCATCATCCAAGCTCTTTGCCCAATCCTTTCTATGGGCAATTACAGTCCATTCCAGGATTCTTTTTAGCTCTCTATTAGAGACTTCAGCTTGCCCATTTGTCTGTGGATGATACGGAGTTGCTATTTTGTGGCTAATTCCATATCGAACCATAGCAGAGTACAGCTGTTTATTGCAGAAATGAGTGCCCCCATCACTGATTAGTACTCTAGGAACACCAAACCTGCTGAAGATGTGTTTCTGGAGGAATTTCAGCACGGTCTTGGTATCATTATTGGGTGTGGCAATTGCTTCTAACCATTTAGATTCATAGTCTACTACCACCAGAATATAAGTGTTTGAGTATGATGGTGGGAAGGGACCCATGAAGTCAATACCCCATACATCAAACAATTCAATCTCTAAGATCCTTTGTTGAGGCATGGCGTAACCATGAGGCAAGTTACCAGCTCTTTGGCAACTGTCACAGTTACACACAAACTCTCGGGCATCCCTATAGAGAGTAGGCCAGTAGAAGCCACATTGGAGGACCTTAGTGGCTGTTTGCTCACTTCCGAAATATCCCCCATACTGTGATCCATGGCAATGCTTTAGGATCCTTTGTGCTTCCTCTCTAGGTATACATCTGCGGATTATTCCGTCTGCACATCTCTTAAAGAGATATGGCTCATCCCATAGGTAGTACTTGGCATCTGAAATTAATTTTTTTCTTTGCACCCTGCTATACTCCTGGGGTATGAACCTCACAGCTTTATAGTTTGCAATGTCTGCAAACCATGGTGCTTCCTGAATGGCAAAGAGTTGCTCATCTGGAAAGGTCTTAGAGATCTCAGTAGAGGGGAGGGATGCCCCAGCTACTGGTTCTATCTGGGACAAATGATCAGCTACCTGGTTCTCTGTCCCTTTTCTGTCTCTTATTTCTATATCAAACTCTTGCAGAAGCAACACCCATCTTATGAGCCTGGGTTTTGAGTCCTGCTTTGTGAGTAAGCATTTAAGAGCAGCATGGTCAGTGTACACAATCACTTTTGACCTTACTAAATAGGATCTAAACTTGTCAATGGCATAAACCACTGCAAGTAACTCTTTTTCTGTGGTTGTGTAATTCTTCTGTGCGTCATTTAGAACACGGCTAGCATAATAAATGACGTGCAGAAGCTTGTTGTGCCTCTGTCCCAACACTGCACCAATAGCATGGTCACTGGCATCACACACTAGTTCGAATGGTAATGTCCAGTCTGGTGCAGAGATGACTGGTGCTGTGACCAGCTTGGCTTTCAAGGTCTCAAACGCCTACAGACACTCTGTGTCAAACACAAATGGTGTGTCAGCAGCTAGCAGGTTGCTTAGAGGTTTTGCAATGTTTGAAAAATCCTTTATAAACCTTCTGTAGAATCCTGCATGCCCCAGAAAGCTTCTGATTACCTTAACATTGGCAGGTGGTGGTAATTTTTCAATTACTTCTACCTTTGCTTAATCCACCTCTATTCCCTTGATTGAAATTTTGTGCCCAAGGACAATTCCTTCAGTCACCATAAAGTGACATTTCTCCCAGTTTAAGACCAGGTTAGTCTCTTGGCACCTTTTCAGGACAAGTGCTAGATGATCAAGACAGGAGCTGAATGAGTCTCCAAATACTGAGAAGTCATCCATGAAGACTTCCAGGAACTTCTCTACCATATCAGAGAAGATGGATAGAATGCACCTCTGAAAAGTTGCAGGTGCATTGCATAAACCAAAAAGCATTCTTCTGTAAGCAAATACGCCAGAAGGACAGGTGAATGCTATTTTTTCTTAATCTTGAGGGTCCACTGCAATTTGATTGTTGCCTAAATAGCCATCCAAAAAGTAGTAATAATCATGACTCGCTAGTCTTTCTAGCATCTGGTTTATGAATGGTAAAGGAAAATGATCCTTTCTGGTGGCTGTATTGAGCCTTCTGTAGTCAATACACATACGCCACCCTGTAACTGTTCTTATAGGAACCAGTTCATTCTTTTCATTATGATCCACTGTCATGCCTCCCTTCTTGGGGACAACTTGAACAGGGCTCACCCAGGGGCTATCAGAAATAGGATAAATAATCCTAGCCTCTAGTAACTTAGTGACCTCTTTCTGCACCACCTCCTTCATGGCTGGATTTAGCCGCCTTTATGGTTGAACCACTGGCTTGGCGTTATCTTCCAATAGGATCTTGTGCATGCATCTTGCTAGGCTAATGCCCTTAAGATCACTTATGGACCATCCAAGAGCTGCCTTATGTGTCCTTAGCACTTGAATTAGTGCTTCCTCTTCCTGTGAATTTAAAACAGAGCTTATTGGTGGATGAAATTGTGATTGCCCTCTTTGTATTTGCATGAGATTTATTTAATGGCTCTTTGGCATATGTGATCACAACTACGTTCAACTTAACCAGCAAGTGTACTGGGTCATCCAAGTAATACTTTACGTGAGTAAGGGTCGATCCCACAGAGATTGTTGGTATGAAGCAAGCTATGGTCACCTTGTAAATCTCAGTTAAGTGGACTCATAAAGTCAAATGTGATTAGATTGGATAAATAAAAATAAATAAAATAAAAAGGGATAGAAATACTTATGTAAATCAATAGCGGGAATTTCAGATAGGCGTATAGAGATGCTGTGCTCCTCTTGAATCTCTACTTTCTTATTACATTCATCCAATCCTTCTTACTCTTTTCCATGGCAAGCTGTATGTAGGGCATCAC
>NW_026264185.1:12110-12712 GCF_000817695.3 Arachis duranensis
TTCTTGGAGTTAAACGCCAGCTTTTGTGCCAGTTTGGGCATTTAACTCCCATTCTTGTGCCAGTTCCGGCGTTTAACGCCGGGCAGTTTTGAGCTAATCTGGAATGCCTGTTTGGGCCATCAAATCTCAGGCAAAGTATGAACTATTATATATTGCTAGAAAGCCCAGGATGTCTACTTTTCAACGCCGTTGAGAGCGCGCCAATTGGGCTTTTTTAGCTCCAGAAAATCCACTTTGAGTGTAGGGAGGTCAGAATCCAACAGCATCTGCAGTCCTTTTCAGCCTCTGAATCAGATTTTACTCAAGTCCCTCAATTTCAGCCAGAAAATACCTGAAATCACAGAAAAACACACAAACTCATAGTAAAGTCCAGAAAAGTGAATTTTAACTAAAAAATAATAGAAATATACTAAAAACTAACTAAAACACACTAAAAACAATGCCAAAAAGCGTACAAATTATCCGCTAATCACAACACCAAACTTAAATTGTTGCTTGTCCCCAAGCAACTGGAAATCAATTAAGATAAAGAGAAGAGAATATGCAATGAATTCCAAAAACATCTATGAAGATCAGTATTAATAAGATGAGCGGGGCTTTTA
>NW_026264186.1:0-448 GCF_000817695.3 Arachis duranensis
GCTGGTTCTGGACTGAACCATGAGCCGGAATAGCTGTGTATGCTATGAATATTGGCTGGTTATGGATTTAACCGTGAGCCGAAATGACTGATATGGATGTTGATCCATGGATGAGAATTCATGCATGTTTATGCTGAATTATTGATAATTGTGATTTGCACTTCCACTATCAGAGATACAAGTTTCCCTGGGTAGTAGCAGTGGCTAGCCACCACGTGCTCCAGGTTGAGACTTGATACTCTTTTGACCCTATGTCATAAGTGTGGCCGGGCACTGTGAAAGACCCGGATGAGCTCGCCCCCGTATGTATTCACCAGTGAAGGTGATGGAAATAGATCATGATTATGATCAAGTTTATGATGAGTATAACTCGAGTTGGGGATGCGTGACAGAGGGACAGTCCAATGGTTAGCGACCAGGACTTGTCGGGTTGGCTCTATAACCGACA
>NW_026264186.1:534-1225 GCF_000817695.3 Arachis duranensis
TATGTGAATTGTTTGAGATTGCCTATTTGACTGCATATTACTTGCTAATTGTCTAAATGCTTTACTTGTTCCTATTTGTGTATTCCTTGTTTGATATAACTGTGATTGCTACATTATACTCCTACTGGTGGTTGGGAGGTTTGAAGGAATTGGAAAGGGAAGTATTAGTTAGAGTGAAGAATCTTTAGTCAGATGCCCTTTATGGTTTAGCTTGTTTATAAGCTTTGATATTATCTGAAGGAAGTTCTAGGATTGCCTTTGGCTTTCCTCCATTATTATGTATTATATATGTGGAAGCTGTTACCATGCTGGGGACCTCTGGTTCTCACCCATGCGGATTTTGTGGTTTTCAGATGCAGGACGTGAGGTGTCCCGCTGATGCATGCTGGAGACTTCTAGATTTGCGAAGATCCTTTGTTCCCGGGGCTATATTTTGGTTTATATGTTTTGTTTAGATACTTCTATCTCCATTAAATAATACAAACTGCGATGACTCCTCTTATGGGAGATTTTGGAGAATAGGTCTTATGTATTTGTGTCCCTTTGGGTTTCCTTTGGGGTTGTCCTTATTTTATCATATGTATATATTGCTATTCTCGGACCGGTTATCTTCGCAGCCGGATCTTGAGTCTTGATATTCCTGTTTTTGAACTCCTTTGTATATATATAATCTCGCGTTGGTTTATCCTTG
>NW_026264186.1:9289-10193 GCF_000817695.3 Arachis duranensis
GAATGCTTGCTTATCCTCAAGCAACTATTAGAACCGTGGTTATGGGGCTAAGATGGATCATGAATGTCTTACACAATGAAATGTTAGTAACACATGTGTTTCAAGCAAGCAGAATTAAAGATATGAGGGAACAGAGAAACAGAGACATTATTTTTGCAAATATAAGTTGGTATGCATGATACATTGCATAAAAGTATAAGTGGCACACCAAACTTAGTGTGACACTTTCTCTTGGAATTGATGCAAGTATCCAGTAAAGATTGGAAGCAAATTTTTGTTGCATAGCAACACCAAACTTAGAATGCAACCATATGTCAATTTATTGAAATTTAAACTAAACAGACAGAGAAAATAAACTAGACAAAGAAATAAAATGTTACCCAAGGTTGGGTTGCCTCCCAACAAGCGCTCTTTTAGTGTCATTAGATTGACATGTTGTTATTCACTTTCTTCCTCTTCTTCCAGTTTGTTAAGAGGAATGACTCCAAGAGGGGAGAAGTTTCAGCTATTGTCCCCTTTCTTGGTTTTCTCTCAGCAAGCTTTCTTTTGAAATTGGCTTGGTTGAGCTTGCTTGCTTGATCAGGGGGAGGATTGTTTGCAGTTGACCTTCTCATGAATGTTGTCCTTGATATCTTGGTTACAATCCTCTTCTTAGTGTTTTTGTTAATTGCCTTTACTTCTTTGGATTCATGAATTGGTTGCTGTGTGATTTTTGGAGTTTGATCTTCATCAAGAGCCTCTTGCATTGGTGGTTCCATAAGCTTTTCCTTCATGTACTTCTCTACTTCAGTTGAGTGTGACTTCTCTTGAATGTCTTCCTCCATTTCTTCTTCATGATTTTCCATTAATGCCTCTGGGAGGGAATCTTTGTGTTTCATTGTCACCTTAAGTGGCTCTTGTGAAT
>NW_026264186.1:10341-12707 GCF_000817695.3 Arachis duranensis
AATTGGTCTTCATCCTCTCTGTTTGATGGTTCTAAGTTCCTTCTTGTTTGCTCTAAGGGCTTATTCATCTTCTTGAGGATGATTTCTTTCCAGGATTGGGGTTGTGTGTATCTTTCCATGAGTTTTCTATGTATTTCAATGGCTTGAAGGTAATCCTCATCTGGTGGTTCAAGAGATGAAGGTTGAGAGTAATTTTGGTGACGTGGATATGTTGTGGTGAAGCTGTGTTGAGGGGTGTGGAATGAGTTGTGTGATTGATGGGATGACTTGTATGGATTTTGGAGGAAACTTTGTGTTGAGGCATAATCTAGTGATGAAGAGCTTTCAAATGAGAAACTGGGACGTGAGGGTGAATGCTCTTTCATTCCTTGGTGATACTCCCAGCCACCATTAGAATAATGACTTGAATCATTTTGTGGTGGTGGGAAGTATCCCATATGATTCTCTTTCTTATCTTGTGTCTCTGAAGCAAATCTCCATGAATTGGAGTGCTCAGACTCTGTTAATTCTTGGTGATATTCCCAGCTACCATTAGAGGATGGTGATGGTGGGCAATATCCCGTAAAATTTTGTTTGACCATAAGATGAGTTGAACTCCATTTGTATTTTGTAAAATGCAACATCAATGGAAATTGAAATTCATGTCACAGAGACAGAATTTCTTAGTGAGGCAATAACTCAAACACCTTGGTTTCAACTTAGAATAGAGAACAAAAACAAAGAAAATGCTTGATCTAGACTTCTCACCCACTTAATCATTGTTGATCTAAATCAATCCTCGGCAACGGCGCCAAAAACTTGATGGTGTTTTTGTGAAATTAAAGAGGGCAAGGAATTAAAGTGCTGAATCTTAAAGAACAAGAAATTAAATGGCAAAAACTTAGAATGTAAGAAATGTAGATTGCGGAATCTTAAAGTGCAAGGAATGTAAACGGCTGGAATTGTAAAGGGGATTGGGGATTGGATTTGCAGAATTTAAGCAAGGAAAAGTAAATTGCATCAAACAGAAGCGTAAAAGAGGGTTTGGGTTGAGTCGGATCTGAAGCAAAACAAGTAAATGAACATGAAAAGCAAAAACAGAATGTAAACTTTGGAATCAGATCTCAGGACCCAGAGACTAGAAAACCAAGTCTAGATCTCAATGCCTTCCTAGATCCAACAAGAATAATTGCAAGGGAAATGTAAATTTGCAAAGAAAGTAGATGAAGAGCAATTAACAGAAATTTAAACTCAATTATGCAGTAAAGAAACAGAGAGATCCCAGGATGAGATTGAAACAGAATTTCTTCAATTCTCCAACCCAAGATCCAAGACAAGTAATTGAAATTGAAAGCAATAAAACTAAGAGGAAGAGAATGGAATTCTCCTTCCCCGAAACTAAGAAATTAAAGATCACTCAATACCAAAAGCTCTCCGAAAACTACTAAGCAAAAACTCCAAGGAAAAGCTCCCCTAAAACTTCAAATCCTAAGCTATTTATACACTTTCTTTACATGATCCTAGAGCCTTCAAATGGGCCTTGGCCTTGATGGAATTGGATTGAATTAGGCCTCTGTTGCTTGCTCTTGGTGTTGGGAAGAAATCCACTTGTGAACCGGGCCATGTAACTTTCACATTTGAGCCAACGTTTGTGGTCAAACGTTGACTCAAACGTTGCCGTGTGAACAATTATGCAGAGCCCATTCTTGCTGTCATCCACGTTTGGCTCAACGTTTGAGGTCAAACGTGAGCTCAAACATGGATCTCCCCATGCCTTCTTTTTGGCCAACGTTTGGCCCAACGTTTGAGGTCAAACGTTGGCGCAAACGTGGCTCAATTAGCTCATCAATCAGGGGTGTTCTTCCATGCTCCTTTTTGCCAAAATGTAGCCAACATTTGAATGTCAGCTTTCCAACATAACTGGAAGCACATCAATTGGACATCTACAACTCAAGTTATGCTCCTTTGAAGGGGACAGGGTCGCTGGCTTTGGTGTGCAACGTTTGAGGCGACGTTTGCCTCAAACGTGGTCGAAAACGCCAAATTCTGGAGGCTCAAAAGCATTGTCCACCCCATACTATTATATATTGTTGGAAAGCCCTGAATGTCTACTTTCCAATGCCATTGAAAGCGCATCATTTGGAGCTCCACAGCTCGAGTTATACTCCGTCGAAGGTGCAGAGGTCAGCTAGCCTTACTGCAGGTTGACACCATGTTCGTTTATGCACTTTCGGGGCAGTTTTCTCCCTCAATTTTAGTGTCCACCATGCAGTGCCATATATGCTTGGAAAGCTCTTGATTCCTAATTTCCATTGCTTTTTGAATCACCTCATTTGGAGTTTTGTAGCTCAAGTTATTCTTGTTGGAAGTATACCCCTTCAAGCTGT
>NW_026264187.1:0-407 GCF_000817695.3 Arachis duranensis
CTCATTCTTTTTGAGTTTGAAGGGGACCTCGGGGATCACCTTCTTTCTTGCCACAACATCATAGAAGTGGTCTTGGTGGCTTTTGGAGATGAATCTCTCCTTTTCCCATGATTCGGAAGTGGAAGCTTTTGCCTTTCCTTTTCCTTTTCTTGAGGAAACTCCGGTCTTGGGTGCCATTGATGGTGAATGAAAAATAAAAAGCTTAGGCTTTTTACCACACCAAACTTAAAATTTGCTCGTCCCGAGCAAAAAAAAGAAAAGAAGAGTAGAAGAAGAAGAAGAGAATTTGGGTAGAGAAGGAGAGGAGGGGGTACGGCTATATGAGAGAAGAAGGGGTTGTTGTTGTGTGAAAATGAAGAAGAAAGGAGAGGTATTTATAGGGAGAGGGGGGGTTGGGTTTCGGCCAT
>NW_026264187.1:1584-2537 GCF_000817695.3 Arachis duranensis
TCATGGTGCCAATGGTGCAAGGTATTAAGAACTTGCCAGGATCTTGTTTCTTTTGAGGTAAAGTTCTCTGAATCCAAGTATCTAGTTCACTAATGAGCAAGGGAGGTTCACTTTCCCAAGTCTTATTACCAAATAACTTGGCATTCAGCTTTATGATAGCTCCTAAGTATTGAGCAACTTGCTATCCAGTCACATCTTCATCCTCTTCAGAGGATGAATAATAGTCAGAGCGCATGAATGGCAGAAGGAGATTTAGTGGAATCTCTATGGTCTCTGTGTGAGCCTCAGATTCCTCAGGATCCTTATTAGGAAACTCCTTCTTGCTTGGAGGACGTCCCAGGAGTTCTTTCTCACTAGGATTTTCGTCCTCCTCCTCCTTGATGCATTCGGCCATGTTGACTAAGTCAATGGCTTTGCACTCTCCTTTTGGATTCTCTTCTGTATTACTTGGGAGAATACTGGGAGGAGTT
Source organism: Arachis duranensis (assembly GCF_000817695.3). Lineage (NCBI taxonomy): Eukaryota > Viridiplantae > Streptophyta > Magnoliopsida > Fabales > Fabaceae > Arachis > Arachis duranensis. The sequence goes on from NW_026264187.1 coordinate 2,055, forward strand.
TCAATAACTTGGGAGAGTACTGGGAGGAGTTTTAATAACTTTCTTACTCAGCTGGCCTACTTGTGCCTCCAAATGCTTAATGGAGGATCTTGTTTCATTCATGAAACTGAAAGTGGCCTTTGACAGATCAGAGACTATATTGGCTAAATTAGAATTATTTTGTTCAGAGTTCTCTGTCTGTTGCTGAGAAGATGATGGATATGGCTTACTATTATTCAGCCTATTGCGTCCACCATTGTTGAAGCCTTGTTGAGGCTTTTGTTGATCCTTCCATGAGAAATTTGGATGATTTCTCCATGATGAGTTATAGGTGTTTCCATAAGGTTCACCTAAGTAATTAACCTCTGCCATGGCAGGGTTCTCAGGATCATAAGCTTCTTCAGAAGCTACCTCTCTAGTACTGTTGGATGCATGTTGCAATCCATTCAGATTTTGAGAGATAATGTTGACCTGTTGAGTCAACATTTTGTTCTGAGCCAATAT
>NW_026264187.1:6620-7926 GCF_000817695.3 Arachis duranensis
CCAACACCAAACTTAGAGTTTGGATATGGGGTCTTAACACCAAACTTAGAGTTTGGTTGTGGCCTCACAACACCAAACTTAGAGTTTGACTGTGTGGGCTCTTCTTGACTCTGAACTAAGAGAAGCTCTTCATGCTTACTCTCTTCTGTCACAGAGGGGTGGCCATGTGCCTTAAACACAAGGTAGTCCCCATTCAGTTGAAGGACTAACTCACCTCTGCTGACATCTATCACAGCTTCTGCTGTGGCTAGGAAAGGTCTTCCAAGGATGATGCAATCATCCTCTTCCTTCCTAGTGTCTAAGATTATGAAATCAGCGGGAATGTAAAGGCCTTCAACCTTTACTAGCATGTCCTCTACTATTCCATAAGCTTGTCTCAATGACTTATCTGCCAATTGCAATGAGAACAAGGCAGGTTGAACCTCTATGATCCCCAGCTTCTCCATTACAGAGAGTGGCATAAGATTTATCCTTGACCCTAGATCACATAGAGCTTTTTCAAAGCTCATGGTGCCTATGGTACAAGGTATTAGGAACTTGCCAGGATCTTGTTTACAACTTGGCATTCAGCTTCATGATAGCTCCTAAGTATTGAGCAATTTGCTCTCCAGTCACATCTTCATCCTCTTCAGAGGACGAATAGTCTTCAGAGCTCATGAATGGCAGAAGGAGATTTAATGGAATCTCTATGGTCTCTTTATGAGCCTCAGATTCCTTTGGATTTTTAATAGGAAACTCCTTCTTGCTTGAGGGACGTCCTAGGAGGTCTTCCTCACTAGGATTTTCGTCCTCCTCCTCCTTGGTGCATTCGGCCACATTGATCGCCTCAATGGCCTTGCACTCTCCTTTTGGATTCTCTTTTATATTGCTTGGGAGAATACTAGGAGGAGTTTCAATGACTTTCTTACTCAGCTGGCCCACTTGTGCCTCCAAATTTCTAATGGAGGATCTTGTTTCATTCATGAAACTGAAAGTGGCCTTTGACAGATCAGAGACTATATTGGCTAAATTAGAAGTGTTTTGTTCAGAATTTTCTGTCTGTTGCTGAGAAGATGATGGATATGGCTTGCCATTGCCCAGCCTATTGCGTCCACCATTGTTAAAGCCTTGTTGAGGCTTTTGTTGATCCTTCCAGGAGAAATTTGGATGATTTCTCCATGATGGGTTATAGGTGTTTCCATAAGGTTCACCCATGTAATTAACCTCTGCCATGGCAGGGTTCTCAGGATCATAAGCTTCTTCAGAAGATGCCTCTTTAGTACTGTTGGATGCATTTTGCCATCCATTCAGACTTTGAGAGATCATG
>NW_026264187.1:12170-12697 GCF_000817695.3 Arachis duranensis
CTCTTCACAAATGACTGTGAGGACTTGGTCCAACCTTTGATCAAAGTTGACCCTTCTAGTGTAAGGATGTTCATCTCCTTGCATCATTGGCAAGTTGAATGCCAACCTTACATTTTCCGGACTAAAATCCAAGTATTTCTCCCGAACCATAGTAAGCCAAATCTTTGGGTCCGGGTTCACACTTTGATCATGGTTCTTGGTGATCCATGCATTGGCATAGAATTCTTGAACCATTAAGATTCCGACTTGTTGAATGGGGTTGGTAAGAACTTCCCAACCTCTTCTTCGGATCTCATGTCGAATCTCCGGATATTCACCCTTTTTGAGTTTGAAAGGGACCTCGGGGATCACCTTCTTCAAGGCCACAACTTCATAGAAGTGGTCTTGATGCACCCTTGAGATGAATCTCTCCATCTCCCATGACTCGGAGGTGGAAGCTTTTGCCATCCCTTTCCTCTTTCTAGAGGTTTCTCCGGCCTTGGATGCCATAAATGGTTATGGAAAAATAAAAAGCAATGCTTTTACCA
>NW_026264188.1:0-1340 GCF_000817695.3 Arachis duranensis
TTGTCTATGAAAACATTAACCAAAAATTAAGATAATAAAAATAAAAATTGTTAAATAGATGGACAACAATTCCATCATCCGTAGTAGCACTTTGGCGAATTCAACGATGAGAATTTCTGGGTTCAACTCTCGGCTGCGGAACAATTTTTAGTTTTGCAGCAAAATCCAACTTTGTATGAAGTACGGATGAATTTATTCATTCTTAATAATAATGGTAAGTTATTCCTATTACAAAATTAATTTTGACCTTATTGTAATAAATTATTATCAATGAAAATGTTTATTATCATTGATAATCTTTAATATATTTTTACATTTAATTTTACGTAAACAAAAACTGAAGAAAAATATCATGATATAACAAATACAAGAACTTGTCTATCAAAACATCAACCAAAAATTAAGATAATAAAAGTAAAAATTGTTAAATAAATGGACAACAATTCCATCATCCGCAGTAGCACTCTGGGAAATTCAACGATGAGAATTTCCGGGTTCAACTGCCGGCTGCAGAACAAGTTTTAGTTATGCAGCAAAATCTTACTTTGTATGAAGCACGGACGAATTTATTCACTGTTAATAATAATGGTTAGTTATTCCCATTACAAAAATAATTTTGACCTTATTCTAATAAATTATTATCAATGAAAATGTTTATTATCATTGATAATCTTTAATATATTTTTACATTTAATTTTATATAAACATAAAACTGAAGAAAAATATCATGATATAACAAATACAAGAACTTGTCTATCAAAACATCTACCAAAAATTAAGATAATAAAAATAAAAATTGTTAAATAAATGGACAACAATTCCATAATCCGCAGTAGCACTCTGGCAAATTCATCGATGAGAATTACCGGGTTCAACCGCCGGCTGCGGAACAAGTTTTAGTTTTGCAACAAAATCCCACTTTGTATGAAGCACGGACGAATTTATTCATTGTTAATAATAATGGTTTGTTATTCCCATTACAAAATTAATTTTGACCTTACTGTAATAAATTATTATCAATGAAAAAGTTTATTATCATTGATAATCTTTAATATATTTTTACATTTAATTTTACGTAAACATAAAACTGAAGAAAATATCATGATATAACAAATACAAGAACTTGTCTATCAAAACATCAACCAAAAATTAAGGTAATAAAAATATAAATTGTTAAATAAATGGACAACAATTCCATCATCCGCAGTAGCACTATGGCAAATTCAATGATGAGAATTTTCGGGTTCAACTCCCGACTGCGGAACAATTTTTAGTTTTGCAGCAAAATCCAACTTTGTATGAAACACGGACGAATTTATTCATTGTTAATAATAATGGTT
>NW_026264188.1:1473-1913 GCF_000817695.3 Arachis duranensis
ATTTAGTTTTATATAAACATAAAACTGAATAAAAATATCGTGATATATAAAATACAAGAACTTGTCTATGCAAACATTAACCAAAAATTAAGATAATAAAAATTAAAATTGTTAAATAAATGGACAACAATTCCATCATTCGCAGTAGCACTCCGGCAAATTCAATGATGGGAATTTCCGGGTTTAACTCCCGGCTGCGGAACAATTTTTAGTTTTGCAGCAAAATCCAACTTTGTATGAAGTACGGACGAATTTATTCATTGTTAATAATAATGGTTAGTTATTCCTATTACAAAATTAATTTTGAGCTTATTGTAATAAATTATTATCAATGAAAAAGTTTATTATCATTGATAATCTTTAATATATTTTTACATTTAATTTTATATAAACATAAAACTGAAGAAAAATATCATGATATAACAAATACAAGAACTTGT
>NW_026264188.1:3375-9358 GCF_000817695.3 Arachis duranensis
ATCCGCAGTAGCACTCTGGCAAATTCAACGATGAGAATTTTCGGGTTCAACTCTCGGCTGTGGAACAATTTTTAGTTTTGCAGCAAAATCCAACTTTGTATGAAGTACGGACGAATTTATTCATTGTTAATAATAATGGTTAGTTATTCCTATTACAAAATTAATTTTGATCTTATTGTAATAAATTATTATCAATGAAAAAGTTTATTATCATTGATAATCTTTAATATATTTTTACATTTAATTTTACATAAACATAAAACTTAAGAAAAATATAATGATATAACAAATACAAGAACTTGTCTATCAAAACATCAACCAAAAATTAAGATAATAAAAATAATATTTGTTAAATAAATGGGCAATAATTCCATCATCTGCAATAGCACTCTGGCAAATTCAACGATGAGAATTTCCGGGTTCAACTCCCGGTTGTGGAACAATTTTTAGTTTTGCAGCAAAATCCAACTTTGTATGAAGTACGGACGAATTTATTCATTGTTAATAATAATGGTTAGTTATTCCCATTGCAAAATTAATTTTGACCATATTGTAATAAATTATTATCAATGAAAAAGTTTATTATGATTGATAATCTTTAATATATTTTTACATTTAATTTTATATAAACATAAAACTGAAGAAAAATATCATGATATAACAAATACAAGAACTTGTCTATCAAAACAACAACCAAAAATAAGATAATAAAAACAAAAATTAAGATAATAAAAATTAAAATTGTTAAATAGATGGACAACAATTCCATCATCCGCAGTAGCACTTTGGCAAATTCAACGATGAGAATTTTCGGGTTCAACTCCCGGCTGCGGAACATTTTTTAGTACAGACGAAATTATTCATTGTTAATAATAATGGTTAGTTATTCCTATTACAAAATTAATTTTGACCTTATTGTAATAAATTATTATCAATGAAAAAGTTTATTATCATTGATAATCTTTAATATATTTTTACATTTAATTTTATATAAACATAAAACTGCAGAAAAATATCGTGATATAAAACATACAAGAACTTGTCTATGAAAACATTAACCAAAAATTAAGATAATAAAAATTAAAATTGTTAAATAAATGGACAACAATTCCATCATTCGCAGTAGCACTCTGGCAAATTCAATGATGAGAATTTCCGGGTTCAACTCCCGGCTGCGGAACAATTTTTAGTTTTGCAGCAAAATCCAACTTTGTATGAAGTACGGATGAATTTATTCATTGTTAATAATAATGGTTAGTTATTCCCATTACATAATTAATTTTGACCTTATGGTAATAAATTATTATCAATGAAAAAGTTTATTATCATTGATAATCTTTAATATATGTTTACATTTAATTTTATATAAACATAAAACTGAAGAAAAATATCGCGATATAAAAAATACAAGAACATGTCTATGAAAACATTAACCAAAAATTAAGATAATAAAAATAAAAATTGTTAAATAGATGGACAATAATTCCATCATCCGCAGTAGCACTTTGGCAAATTCAACGATGAGAATTTTCGGGTTCAACTCCCGGTTGCAGAACAATTTTTAGTTTTGCAGCGAAATCTAACTTTGTATGAAGTACGGACGAATTTATTCATTGTTAATAATAATGGTTAGTTATTCCTATTACAAAATTAATTTTGACCTTTTTGCAATAAATTATTATCAATGAAAAAGTTTATTATCATTGATAATCTTTAATATATTTTTACATATAATCTTATATAAACATAAAACTGTAGAAAAATATCGTGATGTAAAAAATACAAGAACTTGTCTATGAAAACATTAACCAAAAATTAAGATAATAAAAATTAAAATCGTTAAATAAATGGACAACAATTCTATCATTTGCAGTAGCACTCTGGCAAATTCAACGATGAGAATTTCCGGGTTCAACTCCCGGCTACGGAACAATTTTTAGTTTTGCAGCAAAATCCAACTTTGTATGAAGTACGGACGAATTTATTCATTATTAATAATAATGGTTAGTTATTCCCATTACAAAATTAATTTTGACCTTATTCTAATAAATTATTATCAATGAAAAAGTTTATTATCATTGATAATTCTTTAATATATTTTTACATTTAAGTTTATATAAACATAAAACTAAAGAAAAATATCATGATATAACAAATACAAGAACTTGTCTATCAAAACATCAACCAAAAATTAAGATAATAAAAAAAATTGTTAAATAAATGGACAAAAATTCCATCATCCGCAGTAGCACTCTGGCAAATTCAATGTTGAGAAATTCTGGGTTCAACTCCTGGCTGTGGAACAATTTTTAGTTTTGCAGCAAAATCCAACTTTGTATGAAACACGAACGAATTAATTCATTGTTAATAATAATTATTAGATATTCATATTACAAAATTAATTTTGACCTTATTGTAATAAATTATTATCAATGAAAAAGTTTATTATCATTGATAATCTTTAATATATTTTTACATTTAATTTTACATAAACATAAAACTTAAGAAAAATATCATGATATAACAAATACAAGAACATGTCTATCAAAACATCAACCAAAAATTACGGTAATAAAAATATAAATTGTTAAATAAATTGGCAACAATTCCATCATCCGCAGTAGCACTGTGGCAAATTCAACGATGAGTATTTTCGGGTTCAACTCCCGGTTGCGAAACAATTTTTAGTTTTGCAGCAAAATCCCACTTTGTATGAAGCACGGACGAAGTTATTCATTGTTAATAACAATGGTTTGTTATTCCCATTACAAAATTAATTTTGATCTTATTGTAATAAATTATTATCAATGAAAAAGTTTATTATCATTGATAATCTTTATCATATTTTTACATTTAATTTTACATAAACATAAAACTGAAGAAAAATATCGTGATATAAAAAATAAAAGAACTTGTGTATGAAACACGAACGAATTAATTCATTGTTAATAATAATTATTAGATATTCATATTACAAAATTAATTTTGACCTTATTGTAATAAATTATTATCAATGAAAAAGTTTATTATCATTGATAATCTTTAATATATTTTTACATTTAATTTTACATAAACATAAAACTTAAGAAAAATATCATGATATAACAAATACAAGAACTTGTCTATCAAAACATCAACCAAAAATTAAGGTAATAAAAATATAAATTGTTAAATAAATTGGCAACAATTCCATCATCCGCAGTAGCTCTCTGGCAAATTCAATGATGAGAATTTCTGGGCTCAACTCCCGGCTGCGGAACAATTTTTAGTTTTGCAGCAAAATCCAACTTTGTATGAAGTACGGACGAATTTATTCATTCTTAATAATAATGGTTAGTTATTCCCATTACAAAATTAATTTTGACCTTATTGTAATAAATTATTATCAATGAAAAAGTTTATTATCATTGATAATCTTTAATATATTTTTACATTTAATTTTACATAAACATAAAACTGAAGAAAAATATCGTGATATAAAAAATAAAAGAACTTGTGTATGAAAACATTAACCAAAAATTAAGATAATAAAAATAAAAATTGTTAAATAAATGGACAACAATTCCATCATCCGCAGTAGGTCTCTGACAAATTCAACGATGAGAATTTTCGGGTTCAACTCCGTCTGCGGAACAATTTTTAGTTTTGCAGCAAAATCCAACTTTGTATGAAGTACGGACGAATTTATTCATTCTAAATAATAATGGTAAGTTATTCCTATTACAAAATTAATTTTGACCTTATTGTAATAAATTATTATCAATGAAAAAGTTTATTATCATTGATAATCTTTAGTATATTTTTACATTTAATTTTATATAAACATAAAACTGAAGAAAAATATCGTGATATAAAAAATACAAGAACTTGTCTATGAAAACATTAACCAAAAATTAAGATAATAAAAATAAAAATTGTTAAATAGATGGACAACAATTCCATCTTAGATGGACAACAATTCCATCAACCGCAGTAGCACTTTGGCAAATTCAACGATGAGAATTTCCGGGTTCAACTCCCGCCTGCGGAACAATTTTTAGTTTTGCAGCAAAATCCAACTTTGTATGAAGTTCGGACGAATTTATTCATTGTTAATAATAATGGTTAGATATTCATATTACAAAATTAATTTTGACCTTATTGTAATAAATTATTCTCAATGAAAAAGTTTATTATCATTGATAATCTTTAATATATTTTTACATTTAATTTTACATAAACATAAAACTGTAGAAAAATATCATGATATAACAAATACAAGAACTTGTCTATCAAAACATCAACCAAAAATTAAGGTAATAAAAATATAAATTGTTAAATAAATTGGCAACAATTCCATCATCCGCAGTAGCACTCTGGCAAATTCAATGATGAGAATTTTCGGGTTCAACTCCCGGCTGCGGAACAATTTTTAGTTTTGCAGCAAAATCCAACTTTGTATGAAGCACGGACGAATTTATTCATTGTTAATAATAATGGTTAGTTATTCCTATTACAAAATTAATTTTGACCTTATTGTAATAAATTATTATCAATGAAAAAGTTTATTATCATTGATAAACTTTATTATATTTTTACATTTAATTTTATATAAACATAAAACTGAAGAAAAATATCCTGATATAAAAAATAAAAGAACTTGTCTATGAAAACATTAACCAAAAATTAAGATAATAAAAATAAAAATTGTTAAATAAATGGACAACAATTCCATCATCCGCAGTAGGTCTCTGACAAATTCAACGATGAGAATTTCCGGGTTCAACTCCGGCTGCGGAACAATTTTTAGTTTTGCAGCAAAATCCAACTTTGTATGAAGCACGGACGAATTTATTCATTGTTAATAATAATGGTTAGTTATTCCCATTACAAAATTAATTTTGACCTTATTGTAATAAATTATTGTCAATGAAAAAGTTTATTATCATTGATAATCTTTAATATATTTTTACATTTAATTTTATATAAACATAACACTGAAGAAAAATATCGTGATATAAAAAATACAAGAACTTGTCTTTGAAAACATTAACCAAAAATTAAGATAATAAAAATTAAAATTGTTAAATAAATGGACAACAATTCCATCATCCGTAGTAGCACTCTGGCAAATTCAATGATGAGAATTTTCGGGTTCAACACCCGGCTGCGGAACAATTTTTAGTTTTGCAGCAAAATCCAACTTTGTATGAAGTACGGACGAATTTATTCATTCTTAATAATAATGGTTAGTTATTCCTATTACAAAATTAATTTTGATCTTATTGTAATAAATTATTATCAATGAAAAAGTTTATTATCATTGATAAACTTTAATATATTTTTACTTTTAATTTTATATAAACATAAAACTGAAGAAAAATATCATGATATAACAAATACAAGAACTTGTCTATCAAAACATCAACCAAAAATTAAGATAATAAAAATAATATTTGTTAAATAAATCGGCAATAATTCCATTATCTGCAATAGCACTCTGGCAAATTCAACGATGAGAATTTCCAAGCTCAACTCCCGGTTGCGGAACAATTTTTAGTTTTGCAGCAAAATCCCACTTTGTATGAAGCACGGACGAATTTATTCATTGTTAATAATAATGGTTAGTTATTCCCATTACAAAATTAATTTTGACCTTATTCTAATAAATTATTATCAATAAAAAAGTTTATTATCATTGATAATCTTTAATATATTTTTACATTTAATTTTACATTAAACATAAAACTGAAGAAAAATACCATGATATAATAAATACAAGAACTTGTCTATCAAAACATCAACCAAAAATTACGGTAATAAAAATATATAAATTGTAAAATAAATTGGTAACAATTCCATCATCTGTAGTAGCACGTACTCTGGCAAATTAAATGATGAGAATTTCCGGGTTCAACTCCTGGCTGCGGAACAATTTTTAGTTTTGCAGCAAAATCCAACTTTGTATGAAACACGGACGAATTTATTCATTGTTAATAATAAT
>NW_026264188.1:9477-12693 GCF_000817695.3 Arachis duranensis
TTTTTACATTTAATTTTATATAAACATAAAACTGAAGAAAAATATCATGATATAAAAAATACAAGAACTTGTGTATGAAAACATCAACCAAAAATTAAGATAATAAAAATTAAAATTGTTAAATAAATGGACAACAATTCCATCATCTGTAGTAGCACTCTGGCAAATTCAACGATGAGAATTTCCGGGTTCAACTCCCGGCTGTGGAACAATTTTTAGTTTTGCAGCAAAATCCAACTTTGTATGAAGCACGGACGAATTTATTCATTGTTAATAATAATGGTTTGTTATTCCTATTACAAAATTAATTTTGACCTTATTGTAATAAATTATTATCAATGAAAAAGTTTATTATCATTGATAATCTTTAATATATTTTTACATTTAATTTTATATAAACATAAAACTGAAGAAAAATATCATGTCATAAAAAATACAAGAACTTGTCTATGAAAACATCAACCAAAAATTAAGATAATAAAAATTAAAATTGTTAAATAAATGAACAACAATTCCATCATCCGCAGTAGCACTCTGGCAAATTCAACCATGAGAATTTCTAGGTTCAACTCCCGGCTGCGGAACAATTTTTAGTTTTGCAGCAAAATCCAACTTTGTATGAAGCATGGATGAATTTATTCATTGTTAATAATAATCGTTAATTATTCCCATTACAAAATTAATTTTGACCTTATTGCAATAAATTATTATCAATGAAAAAGTTTATTATCATTGATAATCTTTAATATGTTTTTACATTTAATTTTATATAAACATAAAACTGAAGAAAAATATCATGATATAACAAATACAAGAACTTGTCTATCAAAACATCAACCAAAAATTAAGATAATAAAAATAATATTTGTTAAATAAATCTGCAACAATACCATCATCTGCAATAGCACTCTGGCGAATTCAACAATGAGAATTTTCGGGTTCAACTCCCAGTTGCGGAACAATTTTTAGTTTTGCATCAAAATCCCACTTTGTATGAAGCACATACGAATTTATTCATTGTTAATAATAATGGTTAGTTATTCCCATTACAAAATTAATTTTGACCTTATTCTAATAAATTATTATCAATGAAAAAGTTTATTATCATTGATAATCTTTAATATATTTTTACATTTAATTTTGCATAAACATAAAACTGAAGAAAAATATCATGATATAACAAATACAAGAACTTGTCTATCAAAACATCAACCAAAAATTACGGTAATAAAAATATATAAATTGTAAAATAAATTGGTAACAATTCCATCATCTGCAGTAGCACTCTGGCAAATTAAATGATGAGAATTTCCGGGTTCAACTCCTGGCTGCGGAACAATTTTTAGTTTTGCAGCAAAATCCAACTTTGTATGAAGCACAGACGAATTTATTCATTGTTAATAATAATGGTTAGTTATTCCTATTACAAAATTAATTTTGAGCTTATTGTAATAAATTATTATCAATGAAAAAGTTTATTATCATTGATAATCTTTAATATATTTTTACATTTAATTTTACATAAACATAAAACTGAAAAAAAATATCATGATATAACAAATAGAAGAACTTGTCTATCAAAACATCAACCAAAAATTACGGTAATAAAAATATATAAATTGTAAAATAAATTGGTAACAATTCCATCATCTGCAGTAGCACGTACTCTGGCAAATTAAATGATGAGAATTTCCGGGTTCAACTCTCGGCTGCGGAACAATTTTTAGTTTTGCAGCAAAATCCAACTTTGTATGAAGGACGGACGAATTTATTCATTGTTAATAATAATGGTTAGTTGTTCCCATTACAAAATTAATTTTGACCTTATTCTAATAAATTATTATCAATGAAAAAGTTTATTATCATTGATAATTCTTTAATATATTTTTACATTTAATTTTATATAAATATAAAACTGAAGAAAAATATCATGATATAACAAATACAAGAACTTGTCTATCAAAACATCAACCAAAAATTAAGATAATAAAAATAAAAATTGTTAAATAAATGGACAACAATTCCATCATCCGCAGTAGCACTCTGGCAAATTCAACGATGAGAAATTCCGGGTTCAACTGCCGGCTGTGGAACAAGTTTTAGTTTTGCAGCAAAATCCAACTTTGTATGAAACACGGACGAATTTATTCATTGTTAATAATAATGGTTAGTTATTCCCATTAAAAAAATTAATTTTGACCTTATTGTAATAAATTATTATCAATGAAAAAGTTTATTATCATTGATAATCTTTAATATATTTTTACATTTAATTTTATATAAACAAAAAACTGAAAAAAATATCATGATATAACAAATACAAGAACTTGTCTATCAAAACATCAACCAAAAATTAAGATAATAAAAATATAAATTGTTAAATAAATTGGCAACAATTCCATCATCCGCAGTAGCACACTGGCAAATTAAATGATGAGAATTTCCAGGTTCAACTCCTGGCTGGGGAACAATTTTTAGTTTTGCAGCAAAATCTAACTTTGTATGGAGCACGGACGAATTTATTTTTTAGTTTTGCAGCAAAATCCCACTTTGTATGAAGCACGGATGAATTTATTCATCGTTAATAATATTGGTTAGTTATTCCCATTACAAAATTAATTTTGACCTTATTCTAATAAATTATTATCAATGAAAAAGTTTATTATCATTGATAATCTTTAATACAGTTTTACATTTAATTTTATATAAACATAAAACTGAAGAAAAATATCATGATATAACAAATACAAGAACTTGTCTATCAAAACATCAACCAAAAATTAAGATAATAAAAATAAAAATTGTTAAATAAATGGATAACAATTCTATCATTCGCAGTAGCACTCTGGCAAATTCAACGATGAGAAATTTTGGGTTCAACTGCCGGCTGCGGAACAAGTTTTAGTTTTGCAGCAAAATCCAACTTTGTATGAAACACGGACGAATTTATTCATTGTTAGTAATAATGGTTAGTTATTCCCATTACAAAATTAATTTTGACCTTATTCAAATTTATCCGTATACTCAGATACGGACATTGTACCCTGCTTCAGTTGCAGTAATTCAAGTTCCTTGACCGTTCTAGCAGAATTCGGGAAGTACTTCTTATAAAATTCCACTTGGAAGGCACCCCATGTGATAGGACCATTCCCCTGTTGTAGGAGACGTCGAGCCCCTTGCCACCAATGCGATGCTTCTCCCGTGAGCAGATAGGTA
>NW_026264189.1:0-830 GCF_000817695.3 Arachis duranensis
CTTTTGTCTTTGCTCCTGCTCATAAGAAAGAGAAGGGAACAAGAAAATGTAGAATCCTCTATGTCACAGTATAGAGATTCCTTTAGGAGTCAGAGGAAAAGAAAAATGGAAGACAGAAGTAGAAAATTCGAACTTATCAAAGAAGATGGAGTTCGAATTTTGCATTAAGGAATAGTGTTAGTCCATAAATAGAAGGATGTGAGAAGAAGGGAAGTAATTTTCGAAAATTAAGTAAAAGATTTTGAAAACATTTTTGAAAAACACTAATTGATTTTTGAAAATGAAAGTGGAAAAGAAATCAAGTGTTTTTTTTTTTGAAAAAGATTTTGAAATTAGAAATCAAAAAGATTTGACTCAAAACTATTTTGAAAAAGATGTGGTTAAGAAGATATGATTAGTTTTAAAAAGATGTGATTGAAAAGATATGATTTGAAAAACATTTTAAAAAGATTTGATTTTGAAAATCAATGTCTTGGCTATCAAGAAAAGATATGATTCAAACATTAAACCTTTCTCAACAGAAAAGGCAACATACTTGAAATGTTGAATCAAATCATTAATTGATAGCAAGTATTTTTTTTTAAAAATAGAAAGAAATTGATTTTGAAAACATATGATTGAAAAGATATGATTTGAAAAAGATTTGATTTTGAAAAAGTTTGAAAACTGAAAAAAATCTGCATTAAAAACAAAATCTTCCCTCTTGTGCCATCCTGGCGTTAAACGCCCAGAATGGTGCACATTCTGGTGTTTAACGCCCAAAACTATACCCTTTTGGGCGTTAAACGCCCAACCAGGTGCCCTGGCTGGCGTTTAAACGCCAGTCTGTC
>NW_026264189.1:8370-12691 GCF_000817695.3 Arachis duranensis
TTAAATGCAAGATGTTTATTGGCATGCTGGCAAAGGCATGAGTAGCATAGATCAAGCATTCAATGTCCAAGTTAGATTACCAAGTCTTTCAAACTACAACATGTTTGTAATGACAATTATATATAATGAATATGACATGAAAAAGGGTTTCGTGAAAAGCAGGCATTCAGAGTAGTAGGATAAAAGATACTGAAAAACAGTGCATAATGCCATACGGGCGTTTTCACAAACACTTAGCATGCATGGTAAATAATCTAATGAAAATAATAAATTGAACATGCAGGCAACCCTTTAAAAATTAATATATAATTTACAAACAATTCCCTTAATAATCCACAAGCAAAATATGGTAAATAATTACCCAAATAAATTTCTAACACCAATGAAAATAATGCAATGAATGAAAGTATGCAAATGAATTAAAATAAAATAAAAAGAAAAATAAGAAGAATTAGAAGGGAAAGAAGGGAAGAAGAAGTAAGGAAGAAAGGAGGGAGGGAAAAATTAGGATTGGGGAAGAAGAGATAAGATATTTGGCAAATTGGGATATGTTGTGCGGCGCAGGCGACGCGGACGAGTGGGGCACGCGTTCGCGTGATTGCGCTTCAAGTAAGGGGACGCGGTCGCGTGACCCATGTGATGCTTCTAGCGTGAGTGCAGCCTCGCGCCTGCACAACTCTCTGTTCAAATTAATTTATTTGCCAAAATTGGGGTGACGCGATCGCGTGGATGGCCATTTTTGGAAAACGACGCGGCCGCGTGGGGCACGCGGTCGCGTGGGAGGGCTTGGGCTTCTACCACGAGTCCAGCCCAATTCCAGCACAACTTTCGGCCATGCACCTTTTTGACATCAAAAATCAGGGCACGCGGCCGCGTGGGAAGCCATTATGCCCATGTGACGCGGACGCATCAGCGATGCGATTGCGTGGGTCTATTTGTGCCACTGGCCACCTCCAGCCTTGCTCCAGCGTGACTCTCTGTTCGTTTTTATTTTTCTCTTCTCCCCTTTCGACGCGGATGCGTCGTTGATGCGGTCGCGTCGCATAGCGAAAATATTTTTTTATTAATAACTGAAAAATGCAGAATGCAGAATGCAATGCTTAATGTGAATGAGATGCAAAATTTCAGGTTCAATATAACAAAATAAAATAAAATTCAAAAACAAATAAAACTAAATAAAAATGAAAAATGAACGATCATACCATGGTGGGTTGTCTCCCACCTAGCACTTTTAGTTAAAGTCCTTAAGTTGGACATTTGATGAGCTTCCTGTCATGGTGGCTTATGCTTGTACTGATCCAGGAATCCCCACCAATATTTGTATCTCCAGTAACCTCCGGGGTCCCAGACTAAGCACGTAAAGCCCTTACGAAGCTTCAAATAGATTCTTAGGCTCCCGGGGTGACAAACGTCAGAACAGATTCCAGGATCCCAAATCTTGCTTTTACACCCGTTTTTGTTTCGATCTGCATTTTTCCGGCCGGGTGAAAGGTGATCTGAATTTTCACTGTAGCGACCAAACAGCTTCCTAGACCCATTCAGTTGAGCTTTATACCAACCTTTGCGTTTAAACTTAAAGCTTTGATCGGGGGGAAATTTGTCTCTCAACAAATCTCCATTCGGCAAGTGTACCAAATTTGTCGTCAAGTAAAAACTCACAATAGAGTGAGGTCGAATCCCACAGGGATTGATTGATCAAGCAACTTTAATTAGAGGAATGTTCTAGTTGAGCGAATCCATGAATAGAGTTGATACTTGCAGAAAATAAAATGGCGGTAAAGTAAATGACTAAAAGTAAATTACAGAATTGTAATTGGGAATGGGGGAATTGCTCATAAAAGTAAATTGCAGAAATTAAAAAGAATGGGTAAGATCAGAAATGGGGAGTTCATTGGGCTCAGGAGATGTTGCATTCTCCGGATCAATTTCATTCTCATCTCTTCCTCAATCAATGCACTCATTGATCTCCTTGGCAATCTTAAGTGATTGAACAACAATTTCTTGTGGTTCAATCTCTCAAATCTTGATCAATAGCCAATTCCTTGGTCAATTGCTCATGAGATGAGATGAAGTATGGTCACTGATTATACCACATGCATTTCCCAAATCAAGTGTTGAGAGGGTTATAGCCACATACCCATCCATACCCAATGTGGTCCAGCGTGAGAAAGCATTTCTAGCTGATCTCTTCATTCCTCTTTCAAGGTTCCGAAGAGATCCAAGTTTGAATAGCTTCTTTTCCAAGATAACTATCCAATTGGATGAAGATCGAAAGCTTTTAAGCAAAATCAAGAGAAAAGATAGAAGAAGAAGAATAATGAAAACTAGTATTGATCCATCAAATTACAACAGAGCTCCCTAACCCAATAAAAGGGGTTTAGTTGTTCATAGCTCTAGAAATCAAAATCAAAGATGGAGAATACATCATAAAGCTAGAAGTGCAGAGAAAGTAAAATACAGAGAGTAGTTCTATTTTCTAGCTCTCCGTCCGTCCCCTAAACAATTCAAAGCTACTCCTATATATACTATTCTTCTCAGCTTCTAGTTGGCTCTTCAAGTCTTGGGCCTTTGGATCTTAAGTTTGAAGCAGTTCCTTTCTTCATTTGGGCTTGGCTTTACTTGCAGAGAGAAAGTGTGAAGTGGGTAGAGACTTTAGCTCAAGATGTCAGGGGTGTTTAACATTTAGCAAAAGTGTAAGTTCGAGAACGTTAGTGACAATTCCAACGTTAAAGTCCACGTTAACTAGGTTAACATGGCTTCTAACATAGTAATGCTAGCCATCTCTAACGTTAGTGACAAAGGTGAGTGTCACTAACGTTGGCTCATTATCTCTTTATCCACGTTAGCTTCCACGTTAACTAAGTTAACGTGGGAGTTAACGTTGCTCATGTGGCTCTTGGTGGTTCAACCAAACGTTTGTGACAAAGGTAAGTGTCACTAACGTTGGCGATCCATTGTTCTCTCCACGTTAGCTTCCACGTTAACTAAGTTAACGTGGGAGTTAACGTGGCTCATGGAAGCTTGGCCAACGTTAGTGGCAAAGGTGAATGTCACTAACGTTGGCTTCTCTTTTGCTTTCCAATGTTAGAGTCAATGTTAACTAAGTTAACGTGGCAACTAACGTGGCCAATTATGAGCTTGGTCCAACGTTAGTGACAAAGGAGAGTGTCACTAACGTTGGCCTTGTTGTTTCTTCCACGTTAGAGTTCACGTTAACTTAGTTAACGTGACTCTCAACGTAGGCTATGATGGCTTCGAGGGCGTTATTGGCGATTACCTTTCTCATTAACATTGCAAGCTAGCTCCCATTCCACGTTAGAGGTCACGTTAGTTGAACTAACGTGAATGCTAACCATGCTTGAATCAGGATGTAAATGATTTTCTACCCAAAACTAGCTTATTTCCTAAGAAAATGCAAAGAAACTACC
This sequence comes from Arachis duranensis, assembly GCF_000817695.3. Lineage (NCBI taxonomy): Eukaryota > Viridiplantae > Streptophyta > Magnoliopsida > Fabales > Fabaceae > Arachis > Arachis duranensis. Next base: position 11,799 of record NW_026264189.1, read on the forward strand.
TAAAAATAGTAAAGAAAAGGTCAGTGAAACTAGCCAAAATGCCCTGGCATCACAACACCAAACTTAAAGCTTGCTTATCCCTAAGCAAGTACTGGAACAAGAGAATGATGAATGTAATCTCCAGAAAAACGAGTCATTCTTGTGGAAGTCATATTACTGATTTTATGGTGGTTTCATGCATAGCAACTTAGGTTCATTCCACTGCTGGCTTTCAGACCTTTATCATCTCCTAAAATATTCACTTTGTTATATCCCATGAGACCTTTATTTATTGATCCTTTTATTGTTATTTCAAGGGTTGTTTGTGTTCTTCAGGCTAAGTGCTCTGTAAGGGGGCAACTCTTTAAGATAAGCTTTCAGCCAACACTCTCGAACCAATTGGTTCAAGGTGCTAGGTATTGAAACACCCCTTAGGACTTACTCCCTCAAGTCTCTCCCCCATACATACACACCACAGGCATCTGGTTCATTTATTTTCTTCCTTGAGACCTTGGTGTCCAGCACCTCTTTGGGTTACTAAGTGTTCTGTAGTGAGGGTTACTCTTGATAGTGGATTTTCAGCTGATAATTCCGGGTTAGTTAACCCAAGTTACCAAGTGATAAAGCACCCCTAAGAGCTTATTCATCCAAGTAGATCCCCCACACAGGAGCACCACAGACACATGTCTTAAGGTAAACCATTGGTGCCCAGCCTTATTGCTTATTCTTTGTCTTTTGTTTTTCACTTCCATTGTTCTTTCCCTTTTCTCTTATTAGGATCTTGCTGTTATCTTAGTCTCATGGGTATATCAAAAGTAAAGTGTTCAGGATAGATAGTTGTCATCCTAACCTTGTGGTTGAACCAACTTAGCTAACTTATGATTACCCCCCCAAAGATTCATGAATACACTTCC
>NW_026264190.1:0-1606 GCF_000817695.3 Arachis duranensis
GAGCCATCCTTCCCTTTACATTGGCAGCAGAATGTAGTAGTATCCCGTTATACGTGGGAGATGCTTGATGAGGTCGAACAGGCCTTTGTGACGGTTTTAGAGGATCTTTGGAGGGAACCTCCTCATTTAGATACCAAAAAATGTTTGGGAGACCCCTCCCTCATCCGAGATATCTTGAGTATTACTTGATATATACTATTTCTTTTTTTTTTTTTGCTTTTCTCCTTTCTTCCCAGTATGTAAAACTGTTGTTTTTCATTTTTCAGAGATGGCCAAGAATAATGATGTAATGAAGGCCTTCAAAAAGGCAAGGAAAGCCACTGCAGCTTCAAAAAGGCCGAGAAGTGATGCGTCTCAGAGGGGAGTTAGAGTCGGTTCGGGTTGATTATTCTGAGCTCCAGGGTCACCTTGTGGGCAGCGTAACTGCTGCTTATGAGAACCTGAAGGAGCAGGTTTGGGTTATTGTCCCGGAGGCCGACCTTGCTTTATTTAGTTTGGATAATGTTGTGAAGGATGGTAAGATCATCCCCGATGATCCTGATGATGAAGACGTTGAGCCTTCCTCTGAGCCTGTTGCTAAAGCTTCTATTGTGTCAGCTTCTTCAGTTCCTGCTCATCCCGAATTAGATCCTGATTGCCAGATATTGAATCAGGATGACGGGACAGTGGACGCAGTGCCTCTGCAGACTTGCCCTTTTTCACCCCGTACTGATGCTGCCGAGAAGCCTTCGGGTGTTTAACTGATTTATATAATTACTTGTGTAGATAGCTCGACCTGTGGGCTTTTGAACTCTTTTTTTGCTGACTTTGATGCTTTTTTAGTTGCCGGTTTAGCAACTTTATTTTGATAAACAAAGTAGTTTCCAGGCTTTGTGGGCTGAATTTGGTGGCCTCTGAAGCTGACTATTATTATAACTTTTTTATATCATGTCTGTTTGCACTTGTCTTGGTATCTTTGTAGGCTTTGGAGTGTTTGAACTCTGTCTGACATGATCGGCTTGATTCCTTTACCTAATGCTATTTTTCAGCAATTCGTCTTATTTGAACTTTGTTCAGGTCTTTATTAGGAATTATAATACTGAGGTCGCCGATTTCTTCATGTCGGTTTTTGTCCAAAGAGTTGGTAGTGACCCTCTTTTAGGGGTTACTTTTGTAGAGTTATGTTTTGGGCTGGCTTCGTCTCGTCGGGCTACGTCGAGTTACTTTGTAATCCTCTTTCTTGGACTTTTGTTCAGATCTCTTTCAGGGATTACCTTTGTAGCTTTATATTGTGGGCCGACTTTCGTCATGTCGGGCCCTGTCGAGTTACTTGGTAATCCTCCTTCTTGGACCTTGTTTAGGCCTCTTTCAGGAATTACCTTCAAGATGTTATTTTTGGGCCGACTTTGTCACGTCGGGCCCTATCGAGTTACTTGGTAGTCCTCTTTTTTGGACCTTGTTCAGGTCTCTTTCAGGGATTATCTTCGTATATATTTTGGGTCGACTTTGTCACGTCGGGCCCTGTCAAGTTACTTGGTAATCCTCTTTCTTGGACCTTGTTCAGGTCTCTTTCAGGGATTACCTTCGTAACTTTATATTTTGGGCCGACTTTGTCACGTCGGGCCCT
>NW_026264190.1:10768-12680 GCF_000817695.3 Arachis duranensis
AAACTGAATTATGTTTTATTATTTTATTTGGTTTAACATAAAAATAGAAAAAAATCTAATTTATTTTTAAAGAGGGGTAAAATTAGAATTTAAAAAATTAAATGACAGTATTTTAAAAAAATATTATTAATTAGTCTTTATTTTTATAAATTTTAATCTCTTGTGTTCTATTTTTTAGAGATACCGAAGGAATTGAAATTTTGTGTTTCAAAACTAAAATTTTAGTTTTAATTTTTAGTCACCAAATATGATATTGAATTTCAGTATTTTAATTTCAGTCTTAATTTTACAAATAAACGCAATTTTAGTATTTAAAATTGGCTAAATATTAGTAAAAAATAATAAATTTTATTAATTTTTAAATTTTTATCAAAAAGAAGACGGAGAAGAATTTAGTTTAATTTGCTCATCACCACCTTTATTTTTTGCTAACTGCTAACCCCATTTGAAGCTTCTCTCGCCGTCACCCAAGACCGAGATATATAAAGTCACTATCTAGGGTTACTTAATTAATTGACACTTGACTAGTATATCTATATGCCCAAGCTAATAACGGTGATGAGTTATTAATATTAACGAAATAAAATAACTTTTTAATTTTTAAACTACAAGCAGCAGGTTAGGAACTTAGGGTTTCATAACTAAAATTTTCAGAGTACGGACCATGTATTCCAGAAAAGAAATCCGAAAAGATATGGAGAGAGTATCCAGGTTTGGATATGGACAACATTAAATACTATACATTTACAGAAGAAAAAAACTGGAAGTTCCAGCAATTCATCCCAAAAAAAGAAAAGGAAAAAAAAAAGGAAAGGTTCAGAATCTACATGGGTAAACCCATCTCTCTTCTTTTCATTCAAGGATTGCATTGAACTTTGCAAGGAAATTAAAGGACAAAAATCCAGGAAGCATCAACCAACGAAATGATTTATATGTTGAAAAGTAGTAATTTTTTAAACAGAATAAATTTTTTTAGTTGTGTTAGGAGTCATCCAACAGTATACGTAGCATGGAGTTTATGAATTTCTATTAGCTTAACCAGAAATTTTTATTCAAATTATTGATATACGACTATTATTGTACTAAAAGAGGACTATTACTCTATTAGCTAGCTCCAGCAGATTTTGTGAAAAAATTATAAAAAAATTAGGAATGCTGACATAAAGGTTTTTATTTTTTTCTGGAATATTATTATGTTTAAAATTATTCATTAAATTGCCACTTTTGAAACATATTACTAAGTTATAACTTTTTTTTGTTATGGTTGTAATTGGTTTTTTTTTTTCTTAGCAACTAAATTGGATGCGATGAATCGGATAGCATTTTTTTTAAAGAATTTGGTTCTTCTATGAAAAGTCTGAATTTATTAGCTGTTAGGTCATTCTGTCATTTTCTACTTCGATTTTCATTTTGATCAATATTTTTTTATGCTTTTCGATTCAGTGCATCGACTCAACTGCTAACAAAAAAATAATCACTGACAAAAGGATAATAACTGAGTAATATGTTTTAAAAGATGGTAATTTAATCAATAATTTTCAAAACAGTGGTATTTCAATAAAAAAAAAAACTTACAATAAAAAAATATTACATAATCAAATTATTTCGATCAGATTCAATCAAGTTGGTCTAATAACTTAAGGATTGATAACAAATTTTAGTTAATAAAAAAGAAAGAAAGTTATAAAAATAAATATGATTAACTTAATTATGAAAATAATTTATTTACCTAATATTTTTCTTTATATAAATATTTTTTTGTGATTGAAATAAACTAAACAAAAAAAAAACAAACAAAATAAGGAACTGCTTAAATAGAGGAACAGTCCCATTTAAGACTACTCTTAAACTCCTCCTAAGGTGAAAGAAGCTCCACATGCGAAAGTTGTAACTTCATCGCCATCTTTGCCAT
>NW_026264191.1:0-870 GCF_000817695.3 Arachis duranensis
GGAGACCTTGGTGACAAGGAATGGTCCAGACCACCTTGATTTTAGCTTCCCTGGAAATAGCTTCAGCCTAGAATTGTAGAGTAATACTTTTTGTCCCTCTTCAAATTTCCTTGGGGCTATGTTGCTGTCATGCTTCTTCTTTGCTCTTTCTTTGTAAATTTTGGCATTCTCATAAGCTTCAGCTCTGAATTCTTCCAACTCTTGAATTTGCAACATCCTTCTTTCTCCAGCAGCTTTGCTGTCCAAGTTCAAGAGTTTCAAGGCCCAGAATGCCTTGTGCTCCAACTCCAGTGGCAAATGGCAAGCTTTTCCATATACTAGTTGGTAAGGAGACATTCCAATTGGTGTTTTGAAAGCTGTCCTATATGCCCAAAGAGCATCATCTAGCTTAATCGACCAGTCCTTCCTTGAAGCTCCCACAGTCTTTTCCAAGATTCTTTTGAGTTCCCTATTAGATATTTCTGCTTGCCCACTTGTCTGTGGATGGTATGGTGTGGCTACCTTGTGTTTGACTCCATATTTTAGAAGCAATGCCTCTAATGGTTTGTTGCAGAAGTGGCTTCCTCCATCACTGATGATTGCTCTTGGAACCCCAAAGCGGCAAAAAATGTGTTTTCTGAGGAAGTTCATGACTACCTTATTATCATTGGTTGGAGTTGCTATTGCTTCAACCCATTTGGAGACATAGTCTACTGCCACAAGAATGTAATTATTTGAGTATGAGGTGGGAAAGGGTCCCATAAAATCTATCCCCCATACATCAAACAATTCAAGTTCCAGAATGAATTGTTGTGGCATTTCATTTCTTCTTGGCAGGTTCCCCGCTTTCTGGCATTCATGACAGTGCTTCACTAGTTCCTTTGCATCTTT
>NW_026264191.1:4588-5814 GCF_000817695.3 Arachis duranensis
GGGTAGAAACGTGCCAGAAACTTGCTTTCCACCTCATCCCAGGTTGTTAGGCTCCCCCTTGGGAATGATTCTAGCCACTTAGCTGCCTTGTCCCTAAGTGAAAATGGGAACAAGAGCAGTTTATAGGCATCTTCCTGGACTCCATTGGACTTCACAGTGTCGCAAATTCTCAGGAATTTTGTGAGATGTTGGTTTGGATCTTCATTAGCACTCCCACCAAATGAACAATGATCTTCCACCAGTGATATTAGCTGTGGTTTGAGTTCAAAATTGTTGGCCTGAATGGGTGGTTTCTGAATGCTGCTACCACAATTCCCAGAGGTTGGGTTTATGTATGAACCAAGAACCCTCCTCTCGGGGATGGCATTGTTTCCATCAGCTCTCTCATGGTTGTGAACTTCTCTATCCATGTTAAGGTCTAGAGCTTCCTCAAAGTTGTCCTCAGATTCTCCTTCAGATTCTTCTTCTCCCAGTACTCTCTTCCCTCTTGCTTCCCTTCTAAGTTTATGAAGGGTCCTCTCTGGTTCGGTATATGGAGGAGTTGATGTCTTTCCTCTCCTACATGTCATACAAGAACACAGCACAGGCAGCAAACAAGTGAAATACTCTTGGTTAATGGAAGAGTATGGTTAGAGCAGTTGAGGAATTAATTCAAATAGTTAGTGAGTCAGTGAGTTAGTTGCTTGAATTTAAAGGCATAAAGAAAGAAAGCAAGTAACAGAGTGCAAAAATTAAAATTCAACAAGTAACTTGAACTGAATTAACAAAACAAGAAAAATGCTCAATCTAGTTAACTTCCAATTTGAGAATTGTCAATCGAAAACCAATCCCCGACAACGGCGCCATAAACTTGATGCTACGATTTTAGGAAATTGCACGATCGGCAAAAATTCCTTCCGGCAAGTGCACCGGTTATCGTCAAGTAAAAACTCACAATAGAGTGAGGTCGAATCCCACAAGGATTGGTTGAATGAGCAATTCAGATTAGAAGTGTGTTCTAGTTGAGCGGAATCAAGATTTACATGAGAATTGCGGAATGTAAAATTGCATGAATTAAAGAGCGAGAAGCTAAATTGCTGAAATTAAAAAGGGATCGGGGTGATTGCATGAATTTAATTGCAGAATATAAAGAGAAAGTGGTAGATCAGAAATGGGGAATTCATTGGGTTTCAGGAGATATTGAGATCTCCGAACCAAAACATTTTTATCCCTTCCTCAACCAATGC
>NW_026264191.1:6864-8916 GCF_000817695.3 Arachis duranensis
CGTTTAAGCTCCAGTTTAAGGTTAAACTGGAGCTTAAACGTGGGAATGCTCCCTGGTGCATTTCTCATTTCTGGTGTTTAACTTCCAGTTTAAGGTTAAACTGGAGGTTAAACGCCAGTTTCAGCTTTTCTCAGCTTTCATGATTTTGGCGTTTAAGCTCCAGTTTAAGCTTAAACTGGAGCTTAAATGCCAGTTCCCAGCATTATATGGCTTGGCAGTTTAAGTTCCAGTTTAAGCTTAAACTGGAACTTAAACTCCACATGTGGTATTCAAGCTTCCTTTATTGATTTTGTTGCTTCCTTGTCTAGCCTCTTCTTCCCTGAAATCATCCAACCAACTGCATCAAAGTCTTGCAAAATTTCATGAGAAATCTTCTATTCATAGCATTCAAGTAATATAACTAAAAACTCATGGAATTTGCATAAAAATCATACTGTTTGGATGGTTCATTGCTTTGTTATTCATTTAACCATTCTTGGTTACTTTAAGCTCAAGAAAATGCATAAAACAACTAAAACTAACAGAAAATTGCTAGTGAAACTAGCCTAAGATGCCTTGGCATCAGCTAGTGAATGAGGTTACTTGCGAGTGAAGCAAGGGGAAAATGAATAATCAATGAGGATCATTGATGATTATGTGGGATGTGGAGGATGGTGGTGGAAGTTCTTGTTATGCCATTGGCCGAAGGGCCGTAATTGTTTATGAATTGGCTGGTTCTGGATTGAACCATGAGCCGGAATATCTGTGTATGCTATGAATATTGGCTGGTTATGGATTTAACCGTGAGCCGGATGGCTGATATGGATGTTGATCCATGGATGAGAATTCATGCATGTTTATGCTGAATTATTGATAATTGTGATTTGCACTTCCACTATCTGAGATACGAGTTTCCCTGGGTAGTAGCAGTGGCTAGTCCACTTGCTTCGGGTATGAGACGAAAAATGATGTTTATGATAAATGAGTTAATCATGGAGTTTTGAATGAATGTAACTCTGGTACCTGGGTAGTAGTAAGGGTTGGGGTTCGTCCCACTTGCTCCAGGTTAATGTTTGAGATTTGATAACAATGAGGATTGATAATATGAATTGAGATTGAATGAATATATGCTTAAGATACCTGGGCAGTAGCAAGGGTTGTGGTTCGTCCCACTTGCTCCAGGTCAGAGATTGTGATACCTGGGTAGTAGCAAGGGTTGTGGTTCGTCCCACTTGCTCCAGGTCAGAGATTGTGATACCTGGGTAGTAGCAAGGGTTGTGGTTCGTCCCACTTGCTCCAGGTCAGAGATTGTGATACCTGGGTAGTAGCAAGGGTTGTGGTTCGTCCCACTTGCTCCAGGTCAGAGATTGTGACGCCTGGGTAGTAGCGGCAGTAGTGGTGAATCCACTCGCTCCAGGTTGAGCTGTTAAACACCCGCCTGGGTAGTAGCCGCAGTAGTGGTTGTTCCACTGGCTCTGGGCTGAGCGGGTAGTAGCAAGGGGGTTGTAGCTCAAACCTACTTGCTCCGCAAGGGGTGTTTTTGTCCATGGTTAGCTACCAGGACGTGTCGGGTTGGCTATATAACCGACAGATGATATCATCAGCCATAGGGCAGGCATACATCATTTGCATATGTTTGAATTGTTTGGGTTTGCCTATTTGATGAGATGAATTGATAATGCGGATGCATGATGATGATGATTTTTGAATGAGATCATTTGAGCCCCCTGGGTAGACGCAGTGATGTGATTTCACTAGCTCCAGGCGAGGGTATGATGTATTGATATAGAGTTGCTGAGGCAGAATAACTGGTGATGGTTTTGCTTATGATTCTGAGTCTGATTCGTGGAGTAATCAGAAAGTTGGGAAACATGTGTAATATGAACTAGATTTAGTATTCCCTCACGACAGATGCCTATTTATGGATTAGTGAGAATCTAGGCTGGATACTTGGTGAAAAGGAGTTTAGGATGCTTAGTGAGTTTTTATTGCAGTGCATTGTATTTATTTGGCACTTTTACCGTACTGGGAACCCATGGGCCTGGGGTTCTCATTCCGTATATATCTCTTGTT
>NW_026264191.1:9124-11927 GCF_000817695.3 Arachis duranensis
TCTTCGCGATTTTATTTCTACTCTTTTCAGGCTTCTCGATTAATACTCCTTTCGAAATTACCTATGTTTATATATTAAAAATCCACCTGAGAGTCGTACCACCGTAATATCATTGACTTATGACTCGAGCATAAGGATTTGAATATTAGGGTGTTACATTATGGTATCAGAGCAGTTCGTCCTCGTGAGCCTGAGGGATGGAACTGCTTATGCTTCAATGCATACTCTGAGTTTGTGCCTGTGCTAGTTAGGGTATCTAACTGTTACATCTAGCATGAAGTCCATGAGTGTACCTTTGGTACTTTGAAGCACTATACTTCCGATATTGAGACCGATCAACTTGATATCGATTGTTTGGTGTGTATAGGAACCAGATGGCGCCTCGTGGACCCGGTCGGGGACGTGAGAGAGATCGTACTAGTACACAGGAACCGGAAATCAACTCGAATAACCCGATAAACCTTATGGCGGCATTGGAGAATATGGCTGCTTCTATGCAGGCCACTACGGAGGCCCTTGGGCAACAGATAAACAATAATGGCAATGGCGGAAGGGAAGCTCAGGGCCCGATGACACTGGCAACTTTCTTAAAGGTTAACCCACCAAAGTTCAAGGGAACCACCAATCCGACTGAAGCTGATACTTGGTTTCAAGCCATGGAACGAGCACTGCAAGTGCAGTTGGTGCCTGAAGAGCAGCGTGTTGAATTTGCTACCTATCTGCTCATGGGGGAAGCATCGCATTGGTGGCAAGGGGCTCGACGTCTCCTGCAACAGGGGAATGATCCTATCACTTGGGATGCCTTCCAGGTGGAATTCTATAAGAAGTACTTTCCAAATTCCGCCAGGACAGCCAAGGAATTGGAGTTACTACAGTTGAAGCAAGGTGCTATGTCCGTATCTGAGTATACAGACAAATTTGAGGAGCTATTCAGATTTTCCCGCATGTGTCATGGAGCTCCGGAAGACTTCGAGGAATGGAAATGCATTAAGTATGAAGGAGGGCTTCGGAGCGACATCTTAAGTTCAGTGGGACCAATGGAGATCCGAACTTTTTCAGAGTTAGTGAATAAGAGCAGAATTACTGAAGAGTGTGTGAAAAGGAGGGTTGCAGAGGAAGGAAGTCATAGAGAGCACAACCAAGAATTCGCACCAAGGGGTCGAGAGTTTAAGGAGAGGGGATACATACAACACTTTCCCCAAGGACGGAATAACTTTGCGACGAGTGAGGAGTCCCAAAGGAATGGTAAGGGAAAACGGGCAGCGGCTGCTTCTAATGTTTTGAGCTGTCAGAGGTGTGGAAGTCATCACCTAAATAGGCCATGCCGATTGGGGTTAGGCGTATGTTACAAGTGCGGGTTACCAGGGCATGTATCAAGAAATTGCCAACAAGGAGAGAGTCAGAATGCGGGCCGATTGCGGCAGTAAGATTGAGGTAATTTCAATAATCAAGCTTAAATGGTAGTGTGTGATTTTATAATACCGCCTGTACAGTAAAAACTCGGAATGTCAAGCTTAATATTAGACTGAGAAGCAAACCGGATGGTCCGAGAAAGGATTTGCCTTAACACAAATGGATAAATGCTTGTGATGTAAATAATTTTCTGTTGAGAATGATATGTTGTGTTTGTTATATAGTTGGTTAATTTCTGGATTTTTGGTGAAACGGATTGAACCCGTGACTTTTAGTTCCTTGATTTAAATAGATAAGAAATGGTCCTAAATGATGGATTTAGAAACGTTGATTTGAAATACCAGTCAGGCTAAGTTGTGGTTGGGTACTTGAGAAAATAAGTGATGGGGCTAATACTTGACAAGAAATCAAAGTGGCGTAGCGGAAGCTTGCTAAAGCGTTAGCATTGTATGGTAATAATAAGGAAAAGTGGGGTATGATTAGAAATGCCTTATGCTTTGAGTACTTAAAAGTTTAGTGAGCTTATACAGATACTGATTCTCGATAATTGGAATTAATTGCGGCGGTGAGCCTTAATGGTTCTGAAATGGATGAGGAAATTATCATTGATGCATAGTCGGATTTAGATGATGATTGAGTGCAAGTTGTCGTATTCGAGAGATGGGTGCTATGATGTTTGGTCATGGTGACCTTGGATTTAGATTGAGGTTTATAATGCTCGGTTTTGAAAGACGAATGTGAAAACCATTAACTTGAAATGCTGATGTGGTACTTAGATTGGTTCTAAATTGCAATACTGATGCGGTACTGAGATTGGTTTGAGGGAACCCGTGACGGGTGGTAAACTCCAATTTTTAGGGAGGTGTTGAAAATTCTCCCAAGAATTGAAGGAGTGTTGGTTATATTTTTGAAAATAATTTTTGATCTGAGTAACTTCAACAAAAGAGATGTGTCTCAAAAGCTTTTATAGATTATTAAAGGGAAGCGGATTCATGAGAGTTTGTCAGCTTGTTAGTACAAACTCATTGAATTTAAAAAACTAAGAAAGCTTTGATTGATTATAGTGATGTGGGATGATGGCTATGATTAACGATGATAGCAATATTATTGATGAGATTTAATAGGGTGTGAGTTGATGAGACGATAAAAGTAAGGAACGAATGACCGAGATCCTCAGAGATGGAGAAATCAGAGCGCGGCAACGGAAGCGTGCAGAGTAAAAAGACCTTGGAACTGTTATGCGTTGGATATAAAGGCACACTACGTGCGCGTACTCGTAGGGATGGATGGAATTTTCGAGGGCGAAAATTTCTGTTAGGGGGGTAGAATGTAATACCCGGTCTAACCGAAATTAATTAAATAATGAGTTAAGTAGGAGCGAATATGGTTG
>NW_026264191.1:12192-12680 GCF_000817695.3 Arachis duranensis
GAGAAGAGAGAAAACCTAACTCTCTTTGATCTTCAAACCACCATAACTTGAGCTACGGAGCTCCGATTGACGAGCCGTTTGCGGCCACGCGTCGCTCTTCTCATCCTCTACAATTCTATCTACGTTTTGTGGTGAGTATTCCATTCATCTCTGCCCAGTTTTCGAAATTCCCCTCTGTTACACGTTTTTGGGTAGTTAGTGTTGAAATCTTATGATTTTGGGTGTTTAGGGATACTCTAACATGGATTCCAAGTGGGTTCTATTCCTACTTCATATGGGCTGAGGTAAGAAGTGCTCAAACCCTTGTGATTTGTGATTTTTATGAGCCCTAGGTTGATGTATGTATGTGATATTGATTATGTTAGTGTATTTGATGATCTTGGTGCACAATTGGGAGATTGGTGTTGCTTGTGGAGCTTTGGTGAGGCTTGGAGCTAAGGGTTGGTGGAGACTTCCATAGAAGAGGCTCAATTGATTTGGCTACAAGA
>NW_026264192.1:0-5083 GCF_000817695.3 Arachis duranensis
GCTTGAGGACAAGCAATAGTTTAAGTTTGGTGTTGTGATGAGCGGATATTTTATACGCTTTTTGGGGGGTAATTTCATGTAGTTTGGTGTTTGTCACAAGTAATAAATCCCTAATAAAATTGATAACCGAAGTATTTAAACCTCAAATCGTCTCTCAAGAAATTGTAGGGAAGTGTTCTTATTATTGGTTATGAGTTGTGTAAATTGGGGTTTTGGGGATGAGAAATAAGAAGAGAAAATTACAGAGAAAATAAATAATAACAATAAAGAGCCTTGACTAGGAGAAGATTAATCAGAAGTTCTATCCTTGTTGGACGTTCCCAAGATCAGTTAATAATTGATTGTTGTTTCTACTGAGTTACCCCTTATCTAATAAAAGAAAGTTAAGTAGGGAGCCAACTTCTATTCACAAGTGCTAATCCTCTCCCTCGGGAAAAATTAGCGTTAGTAACTAGAGTGTTAGCCAACAACTTCCAATTACTAATTAATTCTTGAGTATTCCAACTCAAGGGTCTCCTCTTAATCAACTCCCAAGTCAAGTTGGGAGCTAGAATATCAACATTAATACCATCTTCCTTGTTATGAAAACGGAATAGAAAAGAGACATGATAATTGGAATAAAATTGGAAGCAGTTAAATAAATAATAAAATTAAATTCATAAAAGCAATCCAATTGTAACTCTGAACAAGGATTAAGAATATGGAAGAATAAGTGACAAGTAAGGAGCAAACTAGAATGATGAAGTCCCCAGTGGAGGTAGTAACTTTGTAAATATCCAATACAACAGCATGAAACTAGGAATCATAAATCCTAGAGAGAGGTGAGAGCCTCTCTCTTTAAACTACATCTAAATTATAAAAAGTGAATAATGAGAAGTGAATGATTGAATGAATCTCATTCCCCCACTTTGTAGCCTCTAATCTGTATTTTCTGGGCCAAAAACTGGGTCAAAAATAGTCCAAAAATCACTGGGGGCAATTTTTGATACGTACAGGTTGCGGCTCTGTCACGCGTACACGTCGCCCACGCGTACGCATTGCTTATCTGCGGTACAATCCACGCGTACGTGTGCTTCACGCATGCGCGTCACCCAACAGCCAGGAAACTATAGCAAATTATATATCGTTGCGAAGCCCCATATGTTAGCTTTTCAACGCAACTGAAATCGTCTCATTTGGACCTTTTTAGCTCAAGTTATGACCGTTTGAGTGCAAAGAGGTCAGGCTGGACAGCTCAGCAATTTCTTCAGTTTCTTGTATTTCCTCCACTTTTGCATGCTTCGTTTCCATCCTCTAAGCCATTCCTACCCCGTAATCTCTGAAAACACTTAACACGCATATCAAGGCATCGAATGGTAATGAAAGAGGATTAAAATTAGCTAAATTAAGACCAAAGAAACATGTTTTCAATCATAGCACAAAATCAGGAAGGAAAATGTAAAATATGCGAATTCAATGAATAAGTGAGATTCGTGGATAAAATTCACTCAATAAAACACAAGATGTGCCACAAAATAGTGGTGCATTAGCATCATTAACAAGCTCCATGACAGATTAAATTCTTGGAAAGCCTCCTCTGTCTCCATGGCTAGAAAGAACAACTCTAGTGATATCCGTTCTTTCATCTATACCTTTATATAATATGCAATCTACTATATTACCTGCTGCTACTTGTAATTATATTGATCGTATCTGTAGGAATTTTATTTGGGGCGACACAGACCAAAATAAGAAGATTCATCTCCTTAATTGGAAGAAGATTTGTGAGCCAAAGCGATCTGGTGGGTTGGTATTAGACATGCAGGCCACATGAATCAAGCCTTTATGATGAAGGCCGACTGGGGGCTTATAGCGAGGAAATATGATCTCTGGGCTAGAGTCCTCCAATCAAAGTATGGTTACGTCAATGACATTATGCCTAGAGTGGCTAAAAAACGAAGCAACCCCAATCTTTGGAAGGGTATCTGTGCCTCTTGGGATACGTTGAACGCAATTGCATTTGGAGAGTTGGCGATGGATCCCAAATTCACCTCTGGGATGACTACTGGGTCCCGGGTGTGGGACGCCTAAGTAATTCCTCCAACCAGGTAAGTAATAGTTTCAACTTCTCTGAGGTGCTGATGGACTTTCTTGATATCTCAAGGCAGTAGAATGTGGGAAAACTTCAATGGCTGCTACCAGAGGATATCATCAAGAAGATTATTGCCACCTCTCCCCTTCCCTTTGGAAGGAAGCTGACCACATAGCCTGGCGGCCTTCCTCAGACGGGTCCTTTAGTACAAAGTCAGCATACTAGGTGACCATGGAGGACCAACATATTTCAAATAAGAACTTCTGGTTGGTGTGGAATTGGTAGGGCCCTGAGTGTATCAGAACCTTTCTTTGGCTGGTAACACACAACGCAATACTTACAAATTTAGAAAGAAGGTAGAGACACTTGACGAATGATGATTCTTGTCCAAGGTGCCGAGGCCATGAAGAATCAGCTATTCATGTGCTTCGGGATTTCTCCTATGCTAAAAGCATCTGGCAAAGGCTTTCCCCCTAATAGGATTAATTCTTTCCTTAGTATCGATCTCAATGAGTGATTATTCCGAAATCTGACATCAAATAATACTTGGAATTGCCCTTTTGGTGTTACGGTATCTTCTTTATGGTACTTCCAAAATAAATTTGTGTTCAATGGAGAATCGGTTCATGTCATGACGGCTGTAAACCATATTCGAGCGTGATCGGAGGAGTTTTTCAGAGTAGCTCGAAGCAATTTGAAATTGTGAAATATACAAGCTACTGGGGCTTCTCTTATTAGATGGTCTCGACTTAAGGACTAGTGTATGTGTAAAAGTAAATGTCAACAGTTCCTGGTTTGGCCACAAAAATAATGCTGCTTGTGGTGGTGTCGTCAGAGATTAAGATGGGAGATTTCTGAAAGGGTTCTCATGCAACCTGGGAAGTTATTCAATTATGCATGCAGAACTATGGGCAGTCATTTATGGGCTGAAGATTGCTACGACCAATGGATACCATAACCTTGTTGTGGAATCTGACTCAGCTGAGGCCATAAACTTCATCAACCACGGCTGCTCCCCAACTCCCCAACTCAGGTTAAGGGGGTCTTGAGCTTATGTTTTTCTTCTACTGGTTAGTTTTCTTGGGTCATTGACCCCTTAGTTCACAAAAAAAGTAAGTTTACAAACAAACTAATGTGGCATTATATCACTACATATACACCAAAAATTCAATTATTACAAGAGACATATTATTGAGTACTTGGCATTCAAAAGCATCAAACATATCATAGCATAACCAAGCATTCTTTCAACTCTATCCGAGAAGAAGTCAACATTAACAATATACTAGTTCTAGTAATTCACAATATTTTCAGCAGAATATCCAAACAAACAATTTTAATCGATTAAATTATTTACAATTCCTAACACTTTTCAACAACTTAAAACCTAATAATTTAAATCTAACCTATCTTAACAATCTAAATCTTCTAAAACTAAAAATTAAATCTAACTTGAGCATAATACTAATTAACAACTAAAATCTCTATAATAATACTAAGCATAACTAAAATAAAGATTGAAATTAATATTAAAATAAAGAAGAACTAAGAGTGTGGGAGTAGAGAAGAGAACAGAAAAGGGGAAGGCAATAATAATGGCGGCAACAACGATGACAGTAATGACGGTAGCAGCGACGATAGAATGTTGGACGGTTATCACTATTGGTGGCGGCTGGTAGAGGTGGATGGCACAACGAGAGGGAGAGGGACCACTGGAGAGAATGTTGAGGGAGAGGGTTAGAGAGAGAGTAGGCTGCAAAGGGTGAAGAGAGAGGAGGTGGCGAAAGTAGGCTACAGAAGGGCTACCAGCGGCTGCGGGAAACAAAGGGAGGGTTTAAGAGAGAGTGGGAGAAGAGAGGGTAGAGAAAGCGAGGTAGATTCGAAATAAAAGGGTAGAATATTCACACTTCGAAATTTTGGGCTCGTTACCGTCAGATTTACTGGCGGATAAATCCGAGGATAATATTTTACGGGTGACCAAAATGCTACGTTGCACTAAATTGAGTTACCATTGAATAGATCTAATGGTAAAAAATTCGCGCTAAGTTTTTCATTTTTTCTCCAATTATTACCAGTGACTTTACCGTCAGAATAGCGAATTGGAAGGTAAATGTTTGACATGACAAAATAGTTTCAATTTTTGCCTGTAAATTCAACAGCAAATCCGATGGTAACACGCGAAGCTAAATCTGACAAAAAAGTCGATGGTACTCAGGAATTTTTTCTGTAATGATTGTCTCATTGGAGGAGACATTGGATCACCACTCAAAAGGAGTTTGGACTTTGCATTCAGACCCAACTCATCAGTTTCAAGTAAGAGACATTGAGGAGCTCAAGCACTCCATAAGATCTTCAAGAGGAAGAACAAGCCGCCATCACTAAGGTGGACCCATTCTTTAATCTCCTTGTTCTTTATTTTTTTGTTTTTCGAATTTTCATGCTTATGTTTATCTATGTTTGTGTCTTATGATCATTAGTGTCCTAGTGTCTATGCCTTAAAGTTATGAATGTCCTATAAATCTATCACCTTTCTTAAATGAAAAATGTTTTTATTACAAAAGAACAAGAAGTACATGATTTCAAATTCATCCTTAAAACTAGCTTAATTATTTTGATGTGGTGACAATACTTTTTGTTTTCTGAATGTATGCTTGAATAGTGCATATGTCTTTTGAATTTGTTGTTCATGAATGTTAAAATTGTTGGCTCTTGAAAGAATGATGAAATAGGAGAAATGTTACTGAGGATCTGAAAAATCATAAAAATGATTCTTGAAGCAAGAAAAAGCAGTTAATTCAAAAAAAAGAGAGAGAGAGAAAGAAAAAGCAAGCAGAAAAAGCCAATAGCCCTTTAAAACCAAAAGGAAAGGGTAATAAAAAGGATCCAAGGCTTTGAGCATTAGTGGATAGGAGGGCCTACAGAAATAACATCCTGGCCTAAGTGGCTAAACCAAGCTGTCCCTAACCATGTGCTTGTGGCGTGAAGGTGTCAAGTGAAAACTTGAGACTGAGC